>NC_051159.1:176644799-176794400 GCF_013339745.2 Dermacentor silvarum | reverse complement strand
TGGGAGAAAACGAACAATGATGGATAATAGATAGCATAGCAACTCTTGAACAAAAAAAGATTACATGTATAGTCACCCAATTCTTGGGGCAGTAGAATTATACAATTATCAAGGGCTTGGCCTTCGCACTGGGCGTCGTCTTACAGTGGTGGAGCGTGCGTTGTTTCCCACGTCCTCTTGCTCTACCGGTCACCCCTGGAGCTCCGCCTGGTCGACGGTTGTGCTCGCCAGCAAGTTATGGCACAAATCGACGCTTCCACTGCTGCAACCACCCCGGCTCAACCAGCTAGGCCTACTTGGTCCGTCAACGCACAACAACGCGACCCTCAGTCGTTTCTGGCTTTCGCAGTGAATACGTGGAAGATTGGCTCGACCATTACGACAGGGTGAGCGCTTACAACCATTGGGACGAGGCACATAAGCTCCGCAATGTGCTTTCTACCTAAGGGAGGTCGATAAAACGTGCTTTTTCAACCGTGGACGCGACTTTCTTGATGGTCGACTTTTACTGCCAGCTGCGCCAGATATCGGCACGTCTGCTGGGTGCTCCGAAGTAGCGAAACAGAAGCTCGCTGCCCGCATCCAGGGAGCAGACGATCTTACACCTCCTACACGAAAGATGTCCTGGCCCTCTGCCGACGCGCTCAGAGTGACATGTCAGAGGAGAACCGTATCCGCCATATCCTGAGGGCATCAACACCGTTGCCTTTAACGCTCGCTCTTGTGATTTAGAGCCCTGCTACAGTTCGTGATATCATCACCACATGCCAACGCCGTGCCACGCTCTCCTCGTTTCGTCTTCCACGCGCCTCCTGTGACGCTCGCCTTAGCGACAATGATCGATTGCGAGCGCTCATCCGCCTCATTGTGAGAGAGGCTTCACGCCATGCTCCCGCCAACACAGCCATTGCGTCTCTGAGCGCTCCTCATCCTCCCATTTGCGCGAGATCATTAAAAAAGAACGGGCGTCCCTGACAAGCGTCACGCGTGCCCGGTCCTCTGCGCCTGTTTGTGGGCCTTCTTATGCAGAGGTTGCTTCGCGGCCTCCGTTCCCAGTTCCATCCGCGCCTGCTGACGTTGTCTCTGACCACCTGACCTCAATGGCAGCGCAGGCCCCTGCAGAATCATGCTACTCTCCCTGGCGCCCTGCCCGGCCAGCATGTTTCTACTGTGACATTCGGGTCACATGTGCCGTTTCCTGCTGCCGGCGCCAGAAAGATGAACGACGTGGTTATAGCGCCTATGAGAGGGACTATGCTCCCAGATCCGACGCCTATACGTTTCTGGACCCTACATATCCTCGTCACGTCGCTCGCCCTCACCTCCACTGTCCCAAGGCATGTCTCGCTCTTCTCGCTCACCCCGTCGTCGTTCTCCGTCATCGTTCCGCCGTACTTCATCGCCCTTGCGTGCTGCCTCCAATTCTCTCGCCAACAATTCGCAAAACTAGAAGCTGCAGTTTTATTGCGATAGTAATTATATGGACACTCCAAGCGAATTTCTGCCGTCGCCGTAGGTTTCGTACAAAGTCCAACGGCGATAACACCGTCACTGCGCGCCGTACGCTGTGTGTGCGAGTGAAATCGTGTGAGGGTGAGCCGGCAACCGCAGCTTAATCTCGCGCACGCGAGAGAGGAAGGCGGCCGGAAGCGCCCGGTCTTCGTTTTCACGTGGGGCACAGGAGAAGGCGACGGAGACGATGGCTGTGGGGGAGGGGGAAGGGGGGAGGGGGGGGGGCGAGGGGTGTGCGTTCTGCTTTTGGTGGCTGCTGCTGACGGAGCTGCACCGCAGGCCCGTATCTTGAAAGCCATCGGCTAAGTGGCCGAACTGTGCGCCCGCGGGGCCTCATCTTCAAAGCGATCGGCGATAGGTACAAGTGCCCCGCGCCAAGTGTTGGTAGCTTCGTATGCGCTGCGCTTTCGACGTTCGCGTTGTAGCGAGACGAAAGACAGCGCGAAGGTCAATCCTCCCGCTGCTGCTGCGACGCTTTCTCACTCCAGCGTTTTGACGAGTTTCCATGGTTCTCGAGCACGACGTGTCCATGTTTACCTGTGCGCACGTGTCACCGTACTTGTTTATTTAGTTAGTAAGAGAATATTTACAACTTTGTACGGCCAATAACCTACTATCCTTACTTCGTAAGCTGTCTACCAGTTTGCTATCGCAATTGATGCTCCGCCTTTCGGGCGAAACTGCGCCTTTTTTGAGGAGAAACTGATTCTTTGCGAACTGTCCCATTTCTCCTGCTCGCCCGGCAAATTTACTCGCTGTTTGTGTGGAAGGTGTTTCCGTCGACGCCCTTATAGACACTGGTGCCACCATCTCTGTTAACTACGCTTCCATCTACGAAAAGTGCAAACTCCGTATGTTGGCCCGGCCTTATGTTGTGCAATGAAAGTCGGATTTATTCTACCGGACAGTGTACCGCTCGTGTCCTTATTGACGGAAGTCGTCATCTATACTGCTCACTGTGCTTTTGTCGTGCGCTCATCCGATCATCTTAGGCTGGGATTTCTTGCCAGCTGCGTCTTCTGTCATTTCGTTCGGACAACCACTTATACATAATACGAACAGCCAGCTCTCTGATGCTGCCGATTCGTCGCCGCCCCATCTTGTCACAGCAGCAGATTTTGTCCTTCCACCCACCCGGCATGCACGTATTCTTACCGTTAGATCAAGATAGAATATAGACGGCGACGCAGTCGTTTCCCCATATCAGAGCTTCATTTTTGGCGGAATCGCCATCGCCTCTTGTCTCGTGCGTTTTCCACGCGGCTGCGTCAGTCGACCGCCTACAACACGACACCAGAGCCACTTATGCTGCCGGAGGGGTCCACTGTTGGCATCCTTATCGACGCAGCAGCAGTATGTGTCGTCACTGCTTCACCTGTTTCGTCATTCGCGCAGTGTACACCCACGGAGGGTTCACCCGTGCTCTCAGAGCCACTTTGAGTTCAGACCTCAGCCCAACGCAGACTGATGCCTTGCTGATCATCTTAAGGAAACACCAAACTTGGTTTTACGTTTGTTCAGATGGCTTGGGTAAAACAACGGTATCCGCTCATCGCATCGAAACAGATGATCCCTTGTCTTTCGCCGCCGCCCTTACCGTGTATCGGCTTCCAACAGCAAAGTTATCGAAGACCAAGTCAACGACATGCTCGCGCGGAACGTTATAAGGCCTTCAGAAGCCCTTGGTCTTCTCCTATTGTCCTTGTTAAAAAAAGACGGCTCCGTACGCTTTTGCGTCGATTATAGGCACTAAACAAAATTACGCGTAAGGATGACTGTCCTATGCCTCGTATTGACGTGCTTTGGATACCTTACAAGGTGCCGAATACTTTTCGTGCCTCGACTTGCGCTCTGGCTATTGGCACATCCCGATTCATGAGCCCGACAAGAGAAGAAGGCGTTTGCAACACCTGATGGCATTTTCGAATTCAATGTGATGCCTTTTGGACTGTGCAATGTGCCAGCCACATTTGAACGAATGATCGTTACCGTACTGCGCGGTCTCAAATAGAAAACCTGCCTTTGTTGCCTGGACGACATTGTCATCTTTTCGACCAGCTTCTACCAGCACCTAGAACGTTTAGAGGACGTTCACACGTGTCTAGGCAAGGCCGCTCTCCAGCTCAATAATGTCGATTTGCGAGCCGCAGCATCAAAGTATTAGGTCAGGTGGTCAGCAAGCACGGCATTCAGCCAGACCCCGACAAGGTCGCTGCTGTACAGCATTTCCCAAACCAACCACCCTAAAGACCTTTGCAGCTTTATCGGATTAGCATCGTACTTCCGCTGCTTTGTCCGTGACTTCGCTACTATCGCAGCTCCTCTTCATAAACTTCTGACCACGACCAAACCTTTACCTGGAAGGATGAATGTGAAGCCACCTTTCAGACCCTCCAGCGTTGTCTCATGTCAGGACCAGTGCTTCGCCACTTTGATCCCGCAGTCTCTAGTTGCCTACACACTGACGTAAGTGGGCATGGCATCGCGCTGTCCTGCTGCAGCGAACCACGCGTCTGAAGAGCAAGTCGTGGCCTACGCGAGCCGTACTCTTTCTTCTGCTGAGCGAAATTATACCATCACTGAAAAGGATGCCTTGCCATCGTATGGTCCATACAAAGTTTCGCCCCTATTTATATGGCCGCCATTCCACAATTGTGACTGACCATCATGCTCTGTGCTGGTTATCCTCCCTGAAGAATTTGTCCGGACGCCTCAGCCGTTGGGTGCTGCGTTTACAGGAGTACGACTCCACTGTCACATATAGGTCAGGCAGGCAAGACCAAGATGCTGACGCTTTGTCTCGCTGCCCACTGTCGCCAAATGCCCATGTTTCACCTTCCATCTGTTCGGAACCGCCCAGCCAACTGACCAAACCGATGGCTATTAGCCCGATACGGTTCGTAACCTCAATAGACATTCATTGATCCGGAGACCTCGCCTTCCTCCAACGTGTAGATACATCATCATCATCATCGTCATCATCATCATCATCCTATATTTTATGTACACTGCAGGACGAAGACCTCTCCCTGCGATCTCCAATTACCCTGTCTTGCGCTAGCGTATTCCAACTTGCGCCTGCAAATTTCCTCCCAACAGCCGCTTAAGACGAGAACTTGCACCTTTTAAACTGCATGGTGGTTGAATATTTCGGCCAGTTTACCACTCTACCGGTAAGTGATGGGTCCCGGTCGTCCCTCGTTCATTAGACTACAAGTTTACAAGCGTTTCACGACGACGCAACAGCTGGCCACTTAGGATTTCACAAAACGTACGACCGCATTAGGGCTCGCTGTTTTTGGCCTGGCCTGTCCACTAGTGTTGCCAAGTATGTCGGTTCGTGCGCGTCAAGCCAACACCGAAAACGTTCGGCATCTTTTCGCGCCGGCCCTTTAGAACCATTGCCGTGCCCGTCCGTTCCCTTCGAATTCGTGGAGATAGACTTATACGGACCCCTTCCGCTTACACCCGCGGGTCACCGCTGGATTGTCATCGCCGTAGACTATCCCACTCGCTATGCTGAGACGGCAGCTCGTCCTTCTGGTGCTGCCTCTGAAGTCGCCGTGTTTGTCCTGCACGCCATTATCTTGCGCCACCGCGCGCCTCGTGTTCTTCTGAGTGACCGCGGGTAGACATTTCTTTCGCATGTTCTTGCTGAAGTCCTCCAGGCCTCTAACACCATCCATAAGACTACATCAGCGCATCATCCCCAAACCAATGGTCTTACCGAGCGTTTCCGTCGAACTCTGTCCGACATGATCTCCATGTATGGTAAACCCGACCACAGAACTGGGACACTATACTTCCTTTCGTCCAGTTTGCTTTTACGCTGCCGTTCAACGCACACCGAACTACAGCCCCTATTCCCTCGTGTACGACAGTGCACCGTCCTTTGTTTCGGGCACCGCCTATCTCTCTACGCCTTCCGTCCCCCATCTACGTGTTTTCTGAAGAGTTCGCCGCCCGCATCGCCCACTGCCGTGAAATTGTGCGCGCCAACACCGCGACCATTCAGGACAAGCGTTGTCCGTTGTGACGCGACGCGTCGTGTCAGTTTTCTGCCCAGGCGCCAAAGTGCTCCTGTGAAGACCTGTTTCTGCGCCGGGGCTCTGTGAAAAATTTCTGCACAGGTATCTCGGCCCGTACACCGTGCTTGAAAGAACATCTGCCTTAAACTATCGCGTCACTCCTGTTAGCACGGCTACTGACCGCCGTTGCCGCATCACCGAAATCGTTCACCTCTCTCGCCTGAAGCAGTATCTTCGGCGTTCGTACCTTTTCTGAGTTGCGGCCCTGCCGACCGCTTTCGTGATTGGGAGGGGGGGTTATGTCAGCGCTAACTGCGTAGGTTGTCATCGTTTTCATTTGTATGTACCCATCCTCATAATCATCGTTTGTCCGCTTGATGCTCGCAGGCTAGTTCGCGCGGCTGCATTGAAATTCAAGGGAACTGATTTCGTACCGGGCGTCGTCTTGCAATATATATATATATATATATATATATTTATATATGTGTGTGTGTGTGTGTGTAACGTTGAGAGCACCACAAGGGGATTTGTGCAGAATTTTAACGTTTGCTGCATAATACTAGACACACTCTGTCACAACTTAAAACGGAATGAGAATGTCTCTCCGCAAATAACTTACTGTTAAACAACTTCAAAGGGCTTCCAACGCCTTTCCCGGGTGGGCGCTGTACCATCCTCTTTAGCCAGGAGCCTAGCAAGTGATTAGATCCCGATGCAGAGGGACACTGAGTATGACAAATCGGTTCTGCGGAAGCGTGCAAGGTGGAAGACGGCTCATGCAAGAAAATCTTGTCATTCACCTGACGCTAGCAGGAAGCTATAAAGGACATACGGGTTTCTCAGAAAGACGACGAATTTTTCTTCAGCTGCGAGAGAGAGAGAGAGAGAGAGATTCAACTTTTATTGGTGCCAGCACTATTTTTTTTCTTCTCCGGAACACATATTGCGTTTTTCTTTGTAGCTTTGTGAGGAGGATGACGGTCAGGAGGATGACAATTTTTTTCTTTCATGAGTCTTCCGCTACCTTGACGGCTCTGCAGAACTGGTTTACGAACTTTTAAAACACATGCCAAGTTCTGTGACCATATGGCCACGCATTTACAGAAATGCCACCTATCCGTCATTCGCCCTTGTTAGTTCTTGGTTTCCATATAGTCGTAAGTAGGGCTATTTTCTGTAGCAATCAGTGATCCGGTTATCGCCATTTCTTCTGGTCCCAGTTTGGCTACTTCTTTCTGGCTGTCGAGCGGCCGCTCAGTGTTCTAAATCTCGGTGCGGCAGGAACGGTGCAATGCTGTTTCAAAGTAAAATGAAATTTTGTTCCTGTATTTCTTTCATTTGCGTCATTTCACAATTTAGTAGGCCTATTAAACGTCTCCTACCAGCGCGACTAATTGAATTCGGGGGTTTTACGTGCCAAAGCCACGATTTGATTATGAGGCACGCCGTAGTGGGGGACTACGGATTATTTTGATCACCGGGGGAATCTTTAACGGGCCCCAATGCACAGGACACGGGCGTTTGCGCATTTCGCCCGCATCTAAATGCGTCCTCCGCGGCCTGGATTCGATCCCGCGACCTCGTGCTTAGCAGCGCAACAGCATAGCCGCTAAGCCACCGCGGCGGGTGCCAGCGCGATAAGTTACTGGCGTTTGACTGCATATTATTGTGGACAGTTTTAACCCAGCTTACGTGTTTGCGGGCTCGATCAAATAATACGTGACTATTCATTTACCATTACCTGCGCGGATTCACCCCTTCATGAGACGCAATTTTCGTTGCGTACTTTTCAGCTACAAGAGAGCCCGTATCATAAAGTATACACGTGACATATTTCTGCATACCCACCTAAAGATGCACAGTTGCAACGATAACTAGAGCAAGTAAACAATCACAAGGCCGCGTGCAATAAACAAGGGCTAACTAATCACTTTGTTAGAGTTCTTCACTTGAAAAATTGTCGTTTGAGCACAGTCCTTTCAAGCGGCAAAAAAGCAACTTGTTAACCTGGAACTATACAATCTGCCATATAACATGCATATTGAAATTCGTGCAGACCTCGTACGGCTGTGGACATTTTTATAGAGAGTTTTTAGGATATGGCAATATGTTCTACGTAGATTCCCAATTATACGTTTTGTGTTATCGAAAACGTAGCTCAGCTTGACTGTGCACCAGAACACTTTTCTTCATTGATTGCTCTTTAGAAATTTAGGAATCGATTTATCGTCGTTTCTAAAAGGACAGATAAGGTCGCTATGAAAAATTTGCTCTAGATAGGGGTTCTCATTTGTGCCGCATCTTCATGTAATGTTTATGGGCCTTAATAGTACTAACTAAAGGACAAAATTAGTGTTGAAAGTCATTCCAATTATTCACGTACGGTGCACCTATAGGAGAGGAACTCAGCGAACGTGTGAAGTATTTCGATATGGGACTTTGAGCACTCCACGTGAACAGAATGTTGAAAGCAGCGCTCGCATTATATTTGCAACAGTATCGACCACCTGAGTTTAAAACCTGCCCGTTATGGACTTTAATCATATAGGGGATCGACACAACCAGAGACAGCCATATGCCCCTGCGTCTCTAGGAAAACTGCACTTTGTACGAATAGATTTTCTCCCTGTGTCTTGCTTTTTGTACCTCGTTCTATCCGTTCTTATGAAATTGCAGAATATGTGAAGTTGAGCTTGTGCGTTCACGCAAATTCTTCTGTGCTCCGCACTAAATTGGCGACGGACCAAACATTGACTAATGACCATAAAGAGTGCTACAGTTTCTTTCTTGTTTTTCAGTACGACATCATCCACAATTAACTCGCAAGCAGCCATTCTATACGTTGATGTCATTGCTCCTCGGTGGAAGGGTACCGCACGTCACGTATTGTGGATTACACGTTGCACAGGTGAGATGAATCGCAGGAGCGTGGATTTAACTGGTAATTAACTGGGCTTTATGCTGGTATAAGTTAGGCTGCTCCGTGAATTGCAATCTGCTCGATTGTATCGCTGGAGGAGCACTGTTGCTGGGGCCCGCCCCGATTTGCTTCCTCGGACTTCGGCCTCCTCCCTCGCCGCATTCAAGTGGCGTGACCGGTGAAAGTGCGTGGTGGCGCGGGACGCACGATGTTCTCGTACGGCGGTTAGTCCTGTTGTTTTCTTTAATATACTACAAGTACAGCCTTTTTGCCCACAAGCTGACGGAAGCTTTTGCCATGGTAACACAACTCGGCTGTAAACAATTTTATTGAGATAGCCATTATATGGACACTCCAAGCGCATTTCTGCCGTAGGCGTCGCCTTCGTCATGGCCGTAATGTTTCGTGTAAAGTCCAAGGGCGATGCACACTCGCACACACGCTGTATGTGCGAGTGAAATTTTGCGAGGGTCAGCCGACTCGTGCTCAATGTCGCGCGCGCGCGGCAGGAAGGCGGGGTGGAATCGCGCCGTCTTCTGTGACGCGCGAGGCACCGAAGGAGGGAGGAGGGGGGGGGGGGGGGGGGAAGGCGTTCTACGCCGACGGCTGCTTCTTTCGGCGCGGGCGCCGTATCTTGAAAGCGATCTGCGACGTTTCCAAAGTACGCCACCCCGAGTGCCGGAAGCTTCGTATGCGCTGTGCTTTCGACTCTACCCGCACTGCACTTCGTCTACTCATTACTCATCACGTTCCCCTTAATTAAACCAATATAAACTGGGTACGTTGCTTAGTTCACCGCGGACTATGACGAACCTCGTTTAACGCATAAAACGAAAAAAAAGCGAGGGCTCAGTAACTACTTGCAATGCATACAACTACCGAGCAGGACCTTAACCGAGAAAGTGTAAAAGTGGATGGATGGATGGATGAATAACTTTTTAGTGTCCTTTAGGGCGCGTGCTAGCGCGCAGCAGGCCGCTCCCACGTCGGGACAGAAAGGCCGAGACCTCTCCGCCGCGTCCGGGCCCGTTGGACAGCCCATACTGTTCTTCGAGGTTGGGGCTGCGTAGAACCGCATCCCAACGTGAAGAAGAACTGTTGCTTTCATCGCCGCGTAACGCGGGACCCGCCAGAGCATGTGAGGTAACGCTCGCTAAGTCATTGCATAGTACACATGTGTTTGTTGTCTGAATTTCGGGGTACATTTTGTGAAGAAGTAGGGGGTTTTGGGATATGCCCCCGTCTGTAGAAGCCTTAGTGTTAAAGCCTGAGGTCTATTGAGTTTACAATGCGGGAGGGGGTAGATCCTACGAGCCAAGTAAAAATGCTTAGTAATTTCGTTGTACGAAAGAGGAGAGTCCCGATAGTCAGTACCCCCAACGTCACGCTGCCCGGTACTCGTAGCTACGCGGTTGATAATTCCTCGCGCAGCATTGTGTGCCGACTCATTGAGGTTGGGCGGGGCACCCTCGATCTGTCCCATGTGGGCTGGAAACCAGATCACTGTGTGTGGCTTGATCTGCTTGCTTTCTAGTATCCCTAGGGCCAGCTCGGATATAGTTCCTTTTGCAAATGCCCGAACGGCTGATCTCGAGTCACTGTAGATTGATGTCCTCTTGTCGTCCAATAAGGCCATCGCTATTGCAGCCTGCTCTGCGGTCTCAGAGGACGTCGTCCGAATCGAGATTGCGTTCGTTACTTTACTTTCATGGTCTACGCTAACCGCAGCGAAGGCCTGTCCGTCGGCGTAGCGAGCTGCGTCTACAAAACTGTTCTCCGAAGCCCGTTCCCGAGCCTTTTCCAGGAGGGCCTTCGCGCGCGCCCGACGTCTTCCCACGTTGTGTTCCGGATGGACGTTTCTTGGGATCGGGGCGACAGTGATGCGGTCCCGCTGCTCTCGAGGGATGCTGCAGAACTTTGTTTTGACTACTGTGGGGGGAACGCCCAGCTCCTGCAGGATGTGTCTTCCAGCTTGCGTGGTAGATAGCCTGACGAACTGGGCCCTCTCCTGCGCTTCCGCCAATTCCTCGAGCGTGTTATGCATGCCGAGTTGAAGTAAGCTTTCCGTGTGTGTGTATATGGGGAGGCCCAGGGCTCTCTTGATTGCCTTCCTGATTAATGCGTTCAGCTTATCCCGCTCCGATCTTTGCCAGTTGTGCATGGCCGCGACGTAAGTGAAATGACACATTACGAACGCATGCACCAATCTCACGAGGTTGTCTTCTCCGAGGCCTTGCTGCCGGTTGGCCACTCTTCTTATTAATCTGATGGCATTGTCCGTCTTCTTAGTGAGACGCAGCACTGTCTGGTTGTTAGAGCCACTCGACTCGACCATCATGCCGAGAATCCGGATGGCATCCACCCTCGGAATATAGCCTCCGTCGTTTGTCCGTAGTTTGATGTCGCATTCGGCGAGTGGCTTCCATCCCTTTGGTTTGGGGCCTCTGCGCTTGGGTCGATATAGTAGCAGTTCCGACTTGTGAGGTGAGCACCGAAGGCCCGTGGACTCGAGGTATCTCTCGGTAGCATCAATCGCCTCTTGCAGGGCCGTCTCTACCTGTCCATCACTACCTCCCGTACACCAGATGGTAACGTCGTCTGCGTATATGGTATGACTGATACCGTCGATAGCAGAGAGTTTCCTGGATAGACCAATCATGGCGAGGTTAAAGAGGGTTGGGGATATGACTGCCCCTTGTGGCGTCCCCTTAGACCCCAGCTTGATCAGTCTGAAGTCAGGTCCCCGATCTTTAGGGTGGCTTCTCTGTCTGACAGAAAGATTTCGTGTAGGAATGGAAGTGCTTCCCCAGGTTAAGGCTCGAGATTGTGTCTAAAACGAACGAGTGAAGAATGTTGTCAAAGGCCTTTTCCAGATCTAGACCTAGTATGGCTCTCGTGTCCCGCGTATTAGAGTCAATAATGTGATGCTTGATGAGCTTCATCGCGTCCTGCGTCGATAGTCCAGCCCTGAAGCCGATCATGTTGTATGGGTAAATGTCGTGCTCCTCCAGGTAGCGAGAAAGCCTGTTTAGGATTGCGTGTTCAGCAACCTTCCCCACGCACGATGTGAGCGAAATTGGGCGGAGGTTATCGAGGCTGGGCGGCTTGCCTGGCTTGGGGATGAGAATGGTGTTGGCCGATTTCCACATTTCCGGAACCATACCACTGCTCCATGCTTGGTTAATGATGTTAATGATGCTTGGTTAATGATGGCTGGCTTAAACAGCTTCGCTGTTAGGAGTTTAACAATGAGGTCAGTGTAAACGCCGAAGGTGGCTGCGCGCGGGGCTATGAGCATATGGATGCTCTCAAAGGAAACAGGGGTGCTATTCCGGACATTGTCAACTTCCGTCATAGTATCGAATTCTGCAACGGCGGCACTTAGAGCCAATCAGATAGACCGTAACTTCCCTGTGAACCAATCAGAGCTGACAAGATGGTGAATTTGGCAGTAAAGTGGAATTTGACATCGTTGAGAATAGCAATCCAGGAAAGAAACAGCGTCAACCTAGTAAGAAATGATCAAGTGATTTTATTTCATTTCACAAGAGACACAGACTTCATTTATTTATTGCTTCCTAATGCGTATTGGCGAGTGGCTTTAAATAGACACGTACGAATGCATGCGGCATGATTTTGACTTTGAGAGGTTCAGTGTTGTGGGACTTCTTCGTAAAGAAGGCTGGAAGAAAATTAGGTGCTAGTACGCGCCAAGGACAAGAAAGAGAACATGACAAACCGGCGCTTTATCCTGGCTATTTATTTTTGTCATTTACGTCTTTCCGTGCCTAATTAAGTCTCATCCTAGGAAATTACACCAATTAGCCAATTTATTTTTCAATAACTTCGTAAAACATGTGCGTATTCGCAGCGTTACTGTGCCATCGCGATTCGTCTCATAAATGACATCGGAGCCAAAATTCCACAGTCGACACCACCTTGTTCCTTTCTTACAAAAGCGGAAACAACCCAGACAGTATTCTTCTCTTCGTTGCGCATTGAGAGGCAAAATTGCAAGGCAAAATAGCGTTGGCACCAACCGATTCCTATAGTTTCAACGTCGGCATTTTAACGGTTAGCCTTGACTAGGTCAAGTCGGCTATTGGATGTCACCAGTGGCAATCGCACAGTTTCTGGTGTGTCCTGAGTGAATAGTGTGTAGCCGAACAAAGTAACATTCTTATAGTTACTGCGCTGCTTTTAAGGACGATTTAACGCACTCACCTGAAGCACCCTTACTCTTAAAGTCTTCGTTGAAGCATATTTAAAACGTCGTCGTATAAAATTAAAATTTATAAATTAAGAAATAAGCTCACCTTAAAGGTGCGTTAATTAGTAAAAGTTCCTAATTTTGAACAGCACGCCGACAGCCGGAAAAAACAAGTGGAGCAAACATCCTTCGTTTTCTGTCGTCGTCTTTCGGAGCGTGCACAGCGCATAAATATAAAAAAAATATATTTGAATATTTTTGGGCTGCAATAACATGCTTCTTTTTAAATATCTATTTATTACGTCAGGGTAAAACCGGAACAAAATAAATCAACAAAATGCGACAGCATCTCATTTGTACGAGTACTGGTTGGAGCTCCGTTAACATTACAGCTGTAAAGTTTTTGCCAGGAACAGGCCACGTGTGCACATATGCAATCACTCATTCACTTGAAAAGTTGGGCTGAAATGACGCTACTGATCATGAGCGACTTGCATTGTTGCAGTCAGCAATTTACAAAAGGTGCTGTGCCTACAGAAAATTTCTCCACAGGTCGCAGGTTGTGCCGAGGAAATCTTTCAGCAGGCTGTAGTTTCCAGGCTGAAGCCACGCAAAGTTTGGAGAAGTGGCAGAGAATGGCGGCCAGTACTGCAGCTCAGGAATTTTGGGCACCCTGGCACCGGAAGAGAAGCAAATAGTAGCGAGTTCTTTTCAACTGGTGCTGCTTGTAATATTTAGGAGACGTCTTTTAAAAACTATCTTATCTAGCTCATGCAAGGTGTTTTTTTTATAACTATACAGAACTAAAAAAAAAAAAATTACATGCAGCACATTTTCGTTCCTTGAACTGGACTGCTAATAATAGTGGATGTTATTCGCACAATAAATCAAAGTGCATAACTAAATAATTAACAAAGGTTGGAGAATTAGCTCATTAGCTAATTACTTAATGGCACATATTGTTATTTACGTATAGTTACCGCACTGCTTTTAAGGACGATTTAATGTACTTGCCTGAAGCCCCCTTACGAGATTGCAATGCATATCCACTTGGAACAAATTCTAAGGATGCCACCGGTTTTGATTTACGCTCCGTCAAACTTGCGGTGGAAATACATGCAATGCTCTTTCACTTAGTTCTTTTAACAAAACGCCGCTTTATGCATTAAAAAAAAAAGACTTGCATGCCAATCTTGAATAATCGCAAACTTTGGGAAAGAATATTTCGACACTACTTTCAGCGTGAAAATTTGTTCCAAGTGAATATGCCTTGCGCGCCCACCCGCGATAATTCGTAAATTGCAGTATGTGACGTAAAGTATTATTACTTGGAAACATTATTAATACAATTGTTATTTATTCGAGTAAGCATTTCAGTTACTCATGCCAGCTAATGTCCAGCTCTACGAGTAATACAGCTCAAGAGGACTAGAATTGTGCTATCTGCCGTTGCACTCGGTTCTGAAGCTGTATCACGATTGCCCCCGAGATGTGTAATCACGCAAGGCGAGCAATGAGAACGAGCGGGAAGAATAAAGGATCCGAGGCAGTGATGCGAGAGCTGGCGAAACATGTGCAGTAAGCGTGAGGGGTTTGTCTTAGTGAAAAGGGGCAGTTTTACTCTCCTTTCGAGAAGTAATACGTTTGTGGAAGCTGCGCGTCTCGGTGGTCAAATAGAGAGACTCGGCTTTTATTCCTCCTCTTACCTATGTACGTTCATAGTTTCCATTTTTACTCTTAGTAGAACCCAGATTGCTAGAACTCAGCTCCTCTGACCCGGTTCCCTTCTGTTCCCCTCCCCCTCCTTTTTTAATGGGAAACATTATATAGTAAGCTCTCAGCAATGCCACACAATGTCATTTTCAATTTGTTGTCCCACCTTAAAAATATTTCTTTTCCACTTACAAGTCTGGGAAAATAAGGCGGCAATCTTAAACTAGACCCCTAATAAGGTCTATAATATTCCAGATTATTAGGATATATGCAGTGGTTTATTAATGAAATTTTAAATAAATGTCTAGTTCGAAACCGAATCTTGTTTCTTTTTTAGGAGTATGAAGTGATAACAGGAGTTTGAAAACTGCGAATCTGTATTATCTATGTAGTAAGGGTTCATTTAAGGTGAGTCACATGACCATACGATAACTTTGGGGTCCTGGATCATCTGGGCATGAAGGCCACATCCCTCGCGACAAAGTCCGAAGCTCCGCTTCCTTCAGGCGCTAGAGGCGCCGCTACCACAAAGTTGGCGCGCACCTGTCGCGGAAGCATGTGCTCACTGGTGCAATGATTGGACAATAGGGCAATAGGACGGCATGCAGCAAATAGCTATACCACCACTCTCCAGAGCTGATCCTGCTCTCGGACTGTACACATGCCTCGACCAAAAAAGAAGGTTGTATGTGTGATACCACTTGACCCTTCCATATAATTTTTGGTCATTTAAATAAGGAGCCACTATATAATGATTCGCACGCCGATTATTCCCCTTAAGGGAGTTTCTACCATAATTTTTTTCTTTTTTTAAATTCCGGAAAGATTATATGCATAGTTCCTGCTTTCTTAAAAAAGCCAGGCACCCTGGATTGGCAGCGCTTGATAATAGGCGTACATTCTTTTCCGTTTCCGTTTTTTTTTTATCTCCACTTCTCGAAAGAACCCAACACCAGTTCCCCCACTTGTCACCCTTTCTGCCAACCTTCCGTTGACTCTCTTTTAATTACCGGTCGTGTTTATCAACTCCCCTCCCCCTTTTTTCAGTAGTCTGACATGAAATAATACCTCACGCCACGCACCGGCTTATTCTCTCCATCCTCCCCCATTAAAGGAGAGTGAGCTACGCGTACATAAAAGCGCTGCTGAGGAAAGCAGTTGTTGCCGGGACGAAGACAAGTCCTTTGTCGAAAGGTTAGCTTCCGCGAGATTCCTCGTTCGACTACTGCTCACCGCTATCCGGACTTATCGCCAATGGTCTCTACTAAAGCAATCCTTTAACTTCTTACTGCTAGATTCGTGCGCCTTTTCTCAAATTTATATTTGGGACAGCAGATTATTAGGCCTCACGCTATTCCCGAAGAAAACGCCAGCGTCATTCAGTAAACACGTGAAGCCGAGCGCTAGATCAAGAAGACCAGTTAAGACGAAGCGGGCGCGCTCAGTCATTGTCATTACATGTAGAAGAAGAAAACTTAATTTAGGACCACCTCCACAAGTGGAAAGGCAACGTGCTAGAACACGAAGAAGGCACGGATTCCGGTTATAACCAGCACACAGGTGTTGAGCGGACATCAGCCAGCCGTGGCTGGCGCGATCACACTCTCCGGGACCGCGATCACTCACCAGTTCATACAGCATCAGCAGAGTTGCTCAGAGGTAAACTTCTGGTCTTCCAGCCTATATTGATCGTAAGTTAAGCTCCTCGCGACATAATCAGAATTATCCTTTCTTTCTTCCTCCAATTTTCTCGGACGGCGGTGGAAACCAGAGGACGTCAAAACGACCAGCGGAGTGAGCCTAACAGCTATAACTGTTCGTTCCTTATGATACATTTTGTCCTAAACTTCTATTTTATTTTATTATTCACTAAATTTCTGTCTGCACGTGTTCTTGAATAATAGTTACTAAAAATCAATGAACGAATAATGTGCTACCTCATTTGCCCAATTATATATGACGATATATTCGCCCCAATGATTTTTGTAACAAGTGCTTTTTAAGAAATCGCTTGGTTATACTGCACCGACTGTAGGTAAACTGACTCCAGTTGTTTGAAAGATAATACCATAGCATGTCTCCGCAGGTTTGTTTCAAATGACTTCTCATAGAATGAAATAAAAACAAATTCGGCAGAGAAACTCAATATTGCTTACGTGCGGCAATGCGAAGGCATTATACCCTTTGTAGACATCGGAACGTCATGAACGCGCGCAATTCATGCACTCCTGACGTGCCGCCACCTCCTCCCCATTGGCTGCGCCGTCACGTGCCCAATGACGCACGCACTAGGCCACACCTTTAGTGCGCCACATCGCTGCGACGTGACGTGTGCAAACACGCGCGCACTAGGTCCACCTTTAGTAAGCCAGAACCGCAGAGCCGCCGTGCCGTCGGGGAAGCGTGCACCCCGGAGGCCCGGGTTCAGTTTCCTCCCAGACTGAAATGTACCAAACTTTCTTTTCAAAGCCATCAATTCGCTTTGTTAGCAGGAACCTCCCTAAGCATAAATCCGGGCATTTTTTTACGTGTTTTTACTCTTTGCGCCGTCGGCCATTTTTAGTATCACCGTGTGCCGACTAGGACGGATTTTCGCGTAATAGGTCATATAATGCTTTCGCATTAAAAGGTAAACAAATTTTATGATACATGGGACAAGTCAAACATTCCTCTCAATTATGGCGAAACTCTGGAGCATGGCGTGAGGGCGGGCCAGTAATATTTTGCTTCGGAGCAGCGTACGAGTACTCACCCGTTTTCGGCGAACGCTGCCAGGCTCTTCATGAGCACTGCGCTAAAGTTCCTGTCCTCGTCAGTGTACTTGTCCGGCTCCAAGAAAGGAATTCCGAAAGTGTACGGAACGTCATCCATGTGAGACGCTGCGACCCACTCTGGCAGCGTCGACTTCTTCGACCTATGTGCGAAAACTTGCGCGTACACGTTGATTGCAAACTTGGAGTGATCTTCAGCGAAAAATCGGCTTTGGCAGTATGCGTTGTGCTTGCCTAGGAAGTCAACAGCCTTATCTCTCAGCGCTATTTTGTTGCCTGGAGCGGCAGTGGCGACATAACCTTGGGCAAACGGCAACACTTTTTCTTTTACCCACATACGGAGCAGCTGTTCTACTTCAGCTTGCAACGTTTCCATGTCGATATCGCTTAGACAGGGATCGAGCAACCTTTGGTCGAATTGGTTCACGAATGCAAAGCTTCCCTCATTCGACGTGACGCTTACGACTGCGTCCACGGGAGAGAACGCACCTGCCTCGCTGGCGGCCGAAGGGAGCATAGGAATGAATTCACTCCTGAACGTGGGCATGAAGAATACTAGACCTGGTAGCATGGCGATAACCGTCGCTGCGTCGATACGATCGGCTGTTACGTTTCGGAGGCAGTCCAGAACACGCCGCGTATGCGTAGTGAGGTCTTGAAATGGGGTCGCGCATTCTACAATTGCCGCAACTTGGTTACCTTTGTAGACGCTGTCTGTCGCCGAGTCAGAATGAACGTTGATGTTTAATGTGCCGCTCATCAGGTACACGCGTCTGAACAGTCCCCTGCTCAGCGGTGAGAGGACGTGAGCGTGGGCCAGCATGGATCCGGAACTGACCCCGAAGAGTGTCACTTGGTCGGGGTCCCCACCGAACGCCGCGATATTGTCGCGGATCCACACAAGCACGAGCCGCTGGTCCCAAAGCCCCACATTGCCGGGCCCGTCTTCGGCGTCGCCTGACTCAAAGAAGCCGTACATAGAAGAGCGGAAGTCGCACGACACCACCACGAGGTCATTGAAGGCGGCCAACGCCGTGGCGTTGTATATGTCCACGTACGCCGAGCCCACCATGTACAAGCCGCCGTAGAACCATACCAGCACCGGTCTTCGCAGTGAGTCGGACGTGCTCGGTGTCCAAACGTTAAGATACAGGCAGTCCTCAGAAAACGGCACGGGGGCTTCGAAGCGGCCCGACTGAACAGGCTGCATGCAGGACTGCTTCGGCACCGTTGCGTCGTAGACGCCGTCCCAAGTAGTCAAAGGCACTGGTTTGCGAAACCTTCGGTTTCCGACGGGTGGAAGCGCGTAGGGAACGCCGAGAAACGTCTCAACAGGATTTCCAAATACGGCATTAGACCGGCCTCGCAATTTGCCCTGAGAGCTGGTAACGACGACGTCCGAAGCCGACAAGGTGTACACTACGAGAGTCGACGCAAGTACGAGCGCTTCCTTCTGCCACGCCATTTCTCGGGCGAACACCGTCGGACCTCTGAAGTGTGAGAAAACAAGAAAACACGTTTTTTATATGCCGCACGTCATACTGTACATTATGGTCACCTTTAATATGGTAACACTAAAAGAATAAATAAGCGTTCCGACTTCTTTTTAACACAAAAATAAAATAAATGTTGTCCTCACCAAAATGCAGTCGGCTCTTGGAGAGTAAATCCCCGTGGCTAGGAAAACATGAACTACCTATCCGCCACCAAACCACTACTGGAGTAATGGCTGTTACGCGTGCTTGCAAATAAATTCTGCTTTTTGTGAACGCGATGATCAGTTTATCACTTGCGCTAGTTTAACCGAACAATAATGAATGCCACGACTGCGATAGCAGACTGAACAATGCGCACTGCCCTTCCGTCGCACGTGTGCGGCAAATCAGGCAGGATGTTCATCGCGTCCGTTGTGGGAAACGTGCCGATTGCTTCGTTTTATTCCCATAAAAAGCGATCAGTCTCCGTCTTGTTCAAATAGGTGCGATTAAGGTTAACTTCCTGCATTTTGAAACTGTGGTTTGAAGAATAAGTGTGAACTGATTGTGTTTTATTGTGAGCATTCCGGGACGGGCGCTCTCAAATGTTTCGGCTGCAAGCTCCTTAAGCATGTTCCCCTAAAGTAAAACATAAGCCTTTAGTAGTACAACAAAGGGCTTGTTGTTTGACACGTATGTCTCATCTATGGCCACATCACTAACTATATACTTTATTACTGACATCGGAATAAATTCTTGAGACGTTTCCACGAAGTGCTAGTCGTATTAGATAGCGCTGGATTCTTCTAGAACAGAAAAACAGAGGTTTATACTTTATTTGCTGTTCTCGCACACGTCCTCGGAAATGATAACACTGTTTTTATAAGATATAATTTAAGATTTCTGGCCTATTTCTCTAATACGAGGCGACTCGGAAGCATTCTTTATTGTTGAACATAACAGCAACATGGTCTGCAGTGCTTAGCACAATGAGTATACAATGAAGGCAAACTGCGGACGGGACCAGCTAGGCACGAGCATGCAGGCCTTGCACACCCGGTGGTGCTTACGATGCCACCCGACAGAACATCGTTATTCAGAAGGAAATAGTTATGAGGTCAGTGCTAGGCGTCACGAGCCTAGTCAATAAACTCGTTGTTTAGAACGCTGTATAAGAGCATAAAAGACATTTGCGTTTTTGGAAATGATTAGCGTTTCTTTTATTTTCGGTTCTAAAAACGGGTAAAATTGCGTGCCTCTAGTTTCTGCGGTATTTTCGGTGAGTACGTATACAACGGAAAGCTCGCCAGTGTCTTTATCATGTACTCATATAAATAATCACCGCTCTTTCCTATCCTGACAAGAGTTACGCAAAGCTTGAGAATATTTTGTTAGCAGTGTGCTTTGCTCAGGTTTGCAGCGTTTCACTGTCATGTTTCTGAGACTGGTCTGAGATCACTGTCCTGGAATCGCTACACGATTTTTTACACGAACACAGTAACCGTTTTCAGTGCACCATTATGCGTGGAGACTTTGCACCTGCCAAAGATAAACTGAGACCTTTTGTGTGCAGAGCCATCAAGTACGCATACTGAATCCCTCCTGCATTTAGCTTTCTCTTTTAATCTTAAACAGATCGCAGATGAGCCGACACGTGTTCAGTCAAACTCAAGTGCACTTCTCGACCTTGTTCACATACAACAACAATGTAGCGAGAAAAAATTGGAGGACGCTTTTCACCTTTAAGAGTAAAACGCGATAGCGTAATCAGGACCCGTTCGCATAGTAGGTCTGGTAGAAATGCTGAAAAAGGGGTTTGTGTTTGAGTTTCATCGTAGCAGAATTAGGTTTTCTCGCACATTCAAATTACAATCCGACGCCGATTGGTAAACAATCCGACGGCGAATCCGACGCCGAATGGTAAAGTCGTACTTTACCATTTTCCTGACGGATTTCGCTGTGAGAAATTCAATTTTTGTTCACCAAAACTTTGCACCACGTAGAGGGCCTGCGCGGTCTGGGTATTTTGGGATGATTTTCTACTCCACCCGCATCGCACGCCGACGCCGGTTGCCGACGCCGGATTTTCTGCGACACATTGCCCTTAACGCTATCGCGTTGAAATTTACGATCACTGGAGTAGTGAAGGAAATGAATTTGTGCAACCCGGTCAGTCTATGCAATCAAAAGGTACAGTGAACAGTGAGATACTGTGAAACTGCCGCAGTAAGACTCGATTCCGGAAGGACTGACAGAACGTTTATTGTTTACGAATCCCATATTTTAGATGCGAAGTCACAGATGCGATGTCACTCCCTCCCTCCCTCGATCCATCCATCCATCCTCCGTGCGGCGTCCGCACCCCTACTGCGCATGCGCATCCTCCTCCCCCTCCTCTCCTCTCCCACGCTCCTCTCCGGATTGCGCAACGAATGGCAATAATGCGAAGCAGCTTAGGTTAGAGGCGCGACGGTAGGCGCCCCAGAGGCACCGGCAACAGTCACCAACGCCGCGCGCGTTCGGTGCGAACGCGGGCAAAACGCCGACGGCGTCGACAACAGTTCTGCGCGTTGCTGGTGCTGCTGCATGTCCAAGTTTATACAGCTGATAAAACTACCTTGAGTCGACCCTATGGCTGCTTCGCATACTACTCAGGGTTCCCCTACGGGAAGATGGTGTAATTTTTTAAAGCGAAGCTTTATATGGCTAGGCGAAACGAAAAACGCGTTTAGTTGCCTGTCCACAGAAAACTACCACCATCAGCATTGGCTCGAGCGTCATTGCAGTGGTATAGTGCCTAGAATACACTTACATTCTAGGCACTATAGCAGTGGCTAGCGTCGTCGTCTTCTTCCGCAGCTGGATCGTCGGCGCCCATCGGGATGCGCTCGTGCCACTGCTCCCACGTTCGTCGTCGTCGTCTTCTTCCACAGCTGGCTGCGTTGCCGCTCATCATTCCAGCGTAGAATTTCATTTCTCTTATGTCGTCGTAATGGGGAGGCCGCATTTACAGGGTTATGAGCCATTGCTTAAGGGGGTATGGACCATTCATTATCTTACGTAACGGATAGATTTAAAATTTTGAAGCAATTTAATGTCGAAGAATCGCAAGCGGCAATAGCGAGCAAATGCTGCCAACCACGCAGCTGAGCAAACTCGAGACATCGAACGCTAGCGACAACAGCGGACTGCGGGCATACCGTCAGTGACGTCGTTCTCTCCGTCGCAACCAAACGTGCCTGTAACATCATTAAGAAACACAAAGACGTAACCAATAATTTAGAAATACTTTAATGAACCGTCGGGATTAACTCAGCGATAAACACCGGTGCCACAAGTTTCAGCTTCGCTGGTTAACCATCTGTACGGAGTGCTTGGGCGGTGATTTTCTTTTTATTTTTGTATAACTTAAGCGACTAAGTGTACCGTTGGGACGAGTGAAGCATATTTGTATTAAATTCGTTCTCCGGAGGTGCGCTGGTGGATTATGGCTTTATTCATGCCAAACGAATTATCATTTAGTCGTGCGGATTGCGACTCTTATCAGGATTTATGCCTTTATTCTACGCCTCCTCTCGCTTCAATGGGCGAGAAAATAAATTAATTCAATTTAGTTCAACGTCCGCGCTTTGAGAGATCGCATAGCGGAGAGCAGAATAATGCGCAGCAGCCTACTGCCATACATTCTGAGCAACAGAAGCGGGTCACTGGATGAGCACTTATGTTCATTGATGTCTGTTATAGAGCCGCTTGGAGGTTCCTGTATACCAGCCAGCCAACCGACGTCATTAGGCTCGAATACCAAACGCAAATGTATAGTGCGTGTCTGCATTGGTAAATACGCCGAGACATATTGTTTATAATTATGAGAGCGCGTACCTCGTCTGTGGTTAGGCTCAAGAAATAAGCTTTATTATGGACTGAAGAATTGCAGACTACAGAGCTTTGATGCGTGCGCCACGAGTGGTGCAGTTGCTCGGCGAGCGCGAGTTTTACTAAGCGGGTACGACCTGCGAAAACCTGCACAACTCAGAATATCTGTTCTGTTGGAAGTTTGAAATATTCGGTAGTGAAATGTGTCGCCATATCAACGAGACCGGACACGGCTTCTTGAAGTGTTTACGATGCCTATAATCTATATACCAAAGAGGAGCGCAAAGCCTGTGACGTTGTTCATCGATGTTTTCGAAAGTACCATGAAAGCTCCGTGATCACGAACAATGAGTAACTCTCATGATTATGAAATTGTAAGGAAAGATATATAGGTGCTTGTGAAATCTGGGCAGAGATAATGTAACAATTCTATTCCAACGCCGTTCCTTGTGGCGCTTCATCGGTGGTCAGAGCGGCGCTCCGTCCGTGTTATCAACGGGATCAATTGGCAATGAACGGCGAATGATAAATGGGGCACACAATCGAGCGGAATAAATTGCGACATTATGCTGGCCCTGTCTTCGCCAAGCACACTATTCCATTTTTTTTCGGAGAAACAATTTGTAGTGACGAAAACAACCAGTTTAAACGTTATCACCTGCAACAGTTTTTCGCACAGACAGAGAACAGGAAAACGAACATCAGCACTGTCGCGGCCTCGCGAGGCACAATTTCTGAAGCCGTGCCGTGAGCAGCCTTATGGCCATTCGCCGACACGTCTTTCTCGAGAGATTTTTGCTGACTCAGGATGACGTCGACCTCGTTCGTTACAGATGGTATCTCTTCTCGCGAGTGCTGCCTGTCGTGCGGCGAAAAACCCTGCGAATTATCGTCGCTTTCGTCGCCGTCTGCCTCGTCATCGCTGACGTCTTCGTAATCGTCATCGTAAGGACGTGCAGAAGACAGCACGGACCCCGTAGTGTCAGTCGTGAGGGGGCCATCGCCTAACGCGGGACGCTCGTAGTCCTCGGTGCATCCCAGTTGTTTGAGGCTCAGCCGGACCACTTTGCTGCCGCCGGTCGCGTTGGCCGGGGCCGTCGTGGCATCTTCGAAGTCGCATTTGACGTGGCGCAGTTCTCGACGGAACTTGGCGTTGCGCGTGGCTTTCTCCAGGTGCAGTATCCAGGCCAGCCGGCAGTCGCAGCTGAACTTGTTGCCTGCGCATCGACAGTAAAAAGTAAGAGTTTTTTACTTCTACTACGCAGTACAAGTACGCATGCTCATATTGTCACGCGTATGTAATTTTACTTTTTGTCGGTGACCGTTTTCACTAGATTATCGCTGTTATCGAGTTATCGTTCGGCGCAACACGCGCCGATATACTGAAATGTGTCCTTTACGGGCCAAAACCACCATATTATTATGAGCCGTGCCGTATACATAGGTTGCACGGACGTCATCGCGGACGCCATATTGGAGTACCAGCAGGTCGAGAAGGGGCGTAAGCAAGGAGCATGACAGCAACAAAAAGCGCGTCTTGTGTCGAACGTCAGAGCGACAACAATGACAAACCGGTGAAACACCAACAAAAAGCGCGTCTTGCGTCGAACCTCAGAGCGATAACAATGATAAACCGGTGAAAAGCAGGAGCCGTGAAAAAGCAAAATAGTTTGCGCGTGATAATACGTTGCACTGACGTCATCGTAGTCACCATCTTTGAGTAGCAGCGCGGTGTACCCGCCGGGGTGGCTCAGGCAGCTAAGGCGTTGCGCTGCTGAGCACGAGATCGCGGGATCGAATCCCGGCCGCGGCGGCCGCATTTCGATGGAGGCGAAATGCAAAAACGCCCGTGTGCTTGCGTTGTAGTGCACGTTAAAGAACCCCAGGTGGTCAAAATTAATCCGGAGCCCTCCACTACGGCATGCCTCATAATCAGAACTGGTTTTGGCACGTAAAACCCAAGAAAGAAGAGAAGTACCAGCGCTGTGAGATATGACTGCGTGACGTCACATGAATAGTATATATAGGGGGAAACTCCGGATTCATTTTCACCACTTGGGTTCTTTAACGTGCACCATAATGCACGGTACACGGGTGTTTTAGCATTTAGCCCCCGTTGAAATGCGGCTGCCGCGGTCGCCCTCGGGCTTACCAGCGCAACACCATGCAAAGCTATTGCGCCACCATGGCAGGTAACTGAAACCGAAAATTCTTCAATGTTGTCGCGGATTAAGTAGCGAAAGAGTCTCGTCTGATCGCATTGCGTGTGTGCGCGACGTGAATGCTGTGGTACATTCTCGAATGTTAGCTAGACCGAGGGATTATTCTGTAACACATGTAGCGTGATAAATGTATAAATAGCGCATGGACTAGACCTGTCAGTTCAGATTCGATGACTGTACTCGCCGATGTCGTTGTGCTTTGAGGGTTGTTTGTCTTCCTGGGCACAAGTTCGCCCAATGAGGAGTTAGATTCCTAACTCACAGTTCTGGCACTGTCCGATTCTTCACCGATACTGCAAAGGGACAATATTCAGTAAACGAACAGTGCTATGCATAGGTTGTACGGACGTCATCGCGGACGCCATAATGGGGTACCAGCAGGTCGAGAAGGGGCGTAAGCAAGGAACATGACAGCAACAAAAAGCGCATCTTAGTTCGAACTTCAGAGCGATAACAATGATAAACCGGTGAAACAGCAATAAAAAGCGCGTCCTGCGTCGAACGTCAGAGCGATAACAATGATAAACCGGTGAAAAACAATCGCCTTGAAAAAGCAAAACAGTTTGCGCGTGATAATACGTTGCAAGACGTCATCGTAGTGGCCATCTTAGGGTACCAGCGCGGTGAGACATGGCTGCGTGACGTCACCTGAATACTATCTATAGCGGAGGCACTGCGATGTATAGCTATACGACATAACTATTTTCTAGCGTATTTACACTGAACTGCTTGACTGCCTATAGACGGTTTCATGCTCGAGATAACAGCAGCGAGCGTGCCGCCCCAAAGAAACTTCCGGTCACGTGCCTTATCAGCCTGGTATGTTTTAACCAACGCCTCCTATATTATAGGAGGCGTTGGTTTTAACGCATGGTTGCTTCTTTACCAGTTACATTTAGCAGCTACGTCAGTGGGCAAAACCGGAAGCCGTGCAGGGCCTATGTTTGTAATCAGTGAAAAGGTCTATACAGAGGAGTTACTGGGTTTAGCCTGGCACAGGCGTAATAGTGCTTTCACAGACAGCCACCTTTGGGCCGCGATTTTGTAGCGATGACTTATGACTCATGACTCACGGCCGGCTGATCCCGTTGATAACGCGAGCGGACCGTCGCTCTGACCACTGACAAAGCGCGATAAGCGCGAAAAGGCATTATTACCGGGAAGGCATCGCTACAATATACCGGCCTTGGTGTGCGTCGAGTTCAGCAAGGTTGAGCGATAATTAAGTCGTTGAACGACTTGCGACCTCCGGAAAGTGCGCCACCGATCTCCGCCACTTCAAAGACTGCTCGCGAATCGAAGTTAGCGAAACATACTGAATACACTGATTTTAATGCGTAAGCATGCTAGGGCTACTTCGCTCGGAAATCTGTCCGTCCGTGCATCTGTAACGCGGGACACGACGCGCTCCATAGGCGTACATTGAATGCCTTATGACTACGTAAGACTACTGATATTTATGATTATGGCTACATATATTGATACTGAATAGCTATGAACAGTTATTACGGTTAATAAAAGGCATAATTATTTATGGATAAATAATTATGCCTAAATAAATCCTCTAGAGTAATGAAGGTTAAGGAAGCGTAAAAGAAAATAATAAATTACAAATAATAATAACTAATAATTAACTACGATATTATTTACACTTAATTTTCGTTAAGTTATTTAGTCTACTCAAGAGTAATTACGGTTAAATTAATTAAGACTAATTTCGATTGATTGACTATAAAACGATTAAGACGAATTATGAATAGTTAAAGGTAATTATGATGATTTAGACCGTATTGAGATTAATTACGATTACATTGCTTAACCCCGATCAAGAATAATAAGGGTAATGAAGATTCATTCATATGCATTACCTAACCCTAATTCAGATTACGATTGCATTAATTTCACCCAATAAGATTAATTCCAAATAATTAGGTTCACCAATTAGGTAATTGGAACAGGTCATTGCAATACTTGCAGCATATTGCGTCATCCCCGACAAAGTGAGCCGCGGTGTGCGTAACTCGGCCACTGCATCAATCACTGGTTGCATGAGCGCAAGATGAGCGACCGGAAATAATGCTGATTTGCATTATCTGACAAGTTGCACTAAGGAGTTTGGGCAGTATTTTTCTTCAGCAGTGTTATGCATGGAAATGTCATTCGTATGGAAGAAAGCTGGGCTAGTTGAAATTTTGAGATCTGGTGCATTTCCAGCGCTTAATTACGGAAAAACAGGCACAGTGAGTGTTGTATTTTCTTCTCTCAGTATTTCCTGCTTCCCCTTAAGCGCTTGAAATTAATCAAATGTTATACGTAGTTTTCTATGAGGGTCACGGGATATTTTATGGTCTCCGGGTACTTGCTTTTACCGTGTCCATGCAGGGCACATCGAAAAATAAAACCATCGTGATGAAATCGAGTACAAAGACTGCTTAAAGCAGAATAGACAATCAAGTCGTGCGTCGTACCGTTTTTTTCTCTTGTTTTCAGCAGAGGTCTTGTTTTAAGCAGAACTTTGTTTCCAAGTGTGACTGATTTTTGTATAGCTCATATCTGTATATCTGGTAACGGAGAAATTGCTTTGCTCAGTATCCGCCGAGCCTATACTAATGAAGTTTTTTTTTAAAATTTAGTACGGTTGAAAATCTACCAAAACTAGGAGTAAACGTTTTGATTAGGCCATCATTCATTCAAATTAAGTGAAATGAAGCGTCTTAAACAATACAACATTTATATATTGTTTACTGCTCTGAAATATATGCCACATGTAAGACGTCCGCAAAAGTCTCGTAAACAATATACCAATTTCACCTTAGTTTTAGACTAATACAGTATATTTGCCTCTTTTAGACGATCCTTCAAATGCTGTTTAAAATATGAAGCATCTTTTTGTGTTCAAAGTTCACTGCACTTCGATTCTTCTTAAACTTATCAATTTTCGATAAATCTTGCAAAATATTCGAGGCGGCAAATCAAAACAAAATTGTTCACAAAATCCGGTAGAATTAAACGTTCTCTCTCAAATGCATTCATTTTTATGAAAGTCGCTTCAGTGGTTGTAAGATCATCTTCTGCGTTTCACATGCATTTGAATTTGAAAATCGGAGTTGTCCCCGAGGTGAAGATTCCCCTTAAACGTGGATAGAACACGACCCGCCGTGGTGGCATAGTGGCATTTCGCTGCTAAGCCATAGATCGCGGGTCCCGGACGCTGCAGCCGCATTTCTATGAAGGCAAAATGTTAAAAATACATCGTTTATTTCGTGCTCATTAAAGAACCCCAGGTGGTCGAAATTAAACCGGAGTCCCCCACTACAACGTGCCTCATAACCATATCGTAGTTTTGGCATTTAAAACACCCAAATTCAATTTTATTTCTTTTTAAATAAAACACGAATGCTTTCATCATCCATACACACGAACTGATTGTGCTCTTTACAACGCACTCGTGGGGTCATGGAGATAAAAAAGAAGAAAAAAAAAAAGTACTGCAGGACGCTTAAGCTTCGCCTTTAAGAGTGGAACGCGATAGCATTCAAAGATCCTTGGCTGCTTATCAGACTTTTTTCTCGTATATCCAAATTACAATCCGACGCTATCACGCCTGTAGGTTGAGGTTAAGTCGTACTTTGATTTTTCTGACGGATTTTACTTTGAGAAATTTTTGTTCACTAACGCCTTGCGTCACGCGGAGGGCCTGTATGATCGGGGTGGTTCGGGATGATGATTATTTCCGCCAGACGCCGATGTTTAACACCGACGCCGAAGCCAACGCCGGATTTTCTGCGACTAACGCTGTCGCGGTAAAAAAGAAACAGCATTGGCGGGTGCATTCTTAACCGGCATGGCAGAGAGCGCTGCGCGCGACATGCTTTCCGGAGGGAAAATTGTGTTTTCCCCCGATGTCCACGTGTCTCCGCGCTCAGCTTTCAGCCACGCCAACACGGGCTTTGCGTGTTCCCGGGCCGCAGCTCGACAGCAAAGTGTCCTACCTTCCGCAGGAAGAGAGGCGAAAATGCGTTGGCACACTCATAACGTGGTTGAAAAGCAAGCGGTACAGAAAAAGAGAAGGCAAAATGTAGAATATCCAGGTGACAGTGGGACGGCAAAAAGGTAGATGTAACACGCCTGTTTGAGTTTGAGGCAAAAAGCAACGTGATTGATCTGTCCTTCTTTCTTTATCGCCTGCTGAAAGCCCGTGGAAATGGCTTATAGCGAAGAGAAATGCTAGTGCCGGTCGGGGGTTAAGTGACCTGAGCGAGCGCGCTTTGCTTGCACATGTGTCGCATCGTATGACGAAGCCCTTCGACCTTATAAGTTGACAGCGGTAGAGCACTGCATGGGCCGATTTTTTCAGCCCGGGCCCGGCCCGGGCCCGTTTTTACGTTTGGCGGCCCGCCCGAGCCCGATCAAAACTTTTATGGCGAGACCCGGGCCCGGAAATAATCTACGCTACCCGCCCGGCCCGGCCCGGCCCGCCACCCCTTTACCTTAGGCCCGAGCCCGGCCCGAGCCCGACTCGAAACCGGCCCGAACCCGACCCGAGACCGAAAAATAATGTTTTTCAGAGTTGAGACGCCCGAGAATAACTCGCTGCACGTTACATGCACACCACCAGAAAGCCCGAGCCCGTCCCGGGCCCGCGTCAAAAAACCCGAGCCCGGCCCGGGCCCGGGTCAAAAAGCACACGCCATGCCCGAGCCCGGCCCGAGCCTGTGAAAAAACTGTTCTACCCGGCCCGGCCCGGCCCACGGGCCGGGCTGGGCTCGGGCTTTCGGGTAAGCCCGAGCCTGTGCAGTGCTCTAGACAGCGGATGTACCAGAGAGAGAGAGAGAGAGAGAGAGAGAGAGAGAGAGAGATTCAACTTTAATGGTGCCAGCAATTCACGAGGGCGGACGCAGCAAGTGAACGTCAGTATTTTCTTCCTAAACAACCGAAAAGCCATTTGATAGTATAGTATAAAAGGAGGGTGTTTACCGGCTACGAGGTTAGTACGACACGGCTTGAACGAGATCGCATTATATGTTCATTTACGCAGCCGGTGCTACACATTTATTAGGGAAAAGCACCACTCACTCCAATTTTTTTTTTTTCCAGCTAGCCCGGCAGCTTAGGTGATAACAAGCGCTGTTCGGGGTTTCCAAAGGGACGCTAACGTAGAAGAATGGGTTGAGTTGCACTAATAATCACTTGTCTCCGTTAGCAAAACAGCCGCTTTTACCTTGAGAGGAGGCTTGAGTGAGCAGAAAAAAAAAAAAAAAAAGAGAGATCCCGGACGCGGCGGCCGCATTTCGATGGAGGAGAAATGCGAGAAATGCCAGTATAGTGTACACCGTGCACGTTAAGGAACCCCAGGTGGACAAAATTAGTCCGGAGTCCCCCACTACGGCGTGCCTCATAATAATATCGTGGTTTTGGCACGTGAAACACACTCGCACAAAAACGCAATAAAGGAAAGATGAGTGGGCGATGCCGTCCCGAAGTTACCGCAGCAGTTTGGCGTGACGTCATAGATTTTGATAACGTCGACACAGCTCTAGTTTATCGAATATCGGTGAAGAAGAGCTATACCTTAGATACTGAGAGAACCAAAGGCTTTATCTAGGGAGTTTCGAGAACTTTCCTGTGTGACTAAACAGACGGTCCTATTACGAGAAAGCACATTTAAATCTGTGACGTCGCGCTGACCTATAGCGGCGCCCAAGTTGTGGCGCGATGGTTTAAAAAAAAAATAAAATAAAAATAAAAACTTCGGACTTGATTTTTTTTTCCATAATGATGCCAACATTTTTCCGCCAAATGGATAAAAAAACTATGTGTTAAAAACGTATACTTCACCGGTGCGAACTCATTTGGTGGCGTTCGTTGGTGCCTCTTGAAAGGCTCGTTCCTTTGCTCACGCACGACTCAGTAAACGGCACGCGAACATGTTTACTTCTTTCACTAGTGAGCTGCTTGACAGTGTATCATTCTTAGTGAACCTGCATATGCTTCGTACTGTGTAACTTAATATTGTTAAGGAAACCTAGATTTATCACGAGGGAAAGCTACTTGCAAAATTGAATATAGAATGGGGCAACGATTCCAGAATTGAGTTTGCAAAACCCGCACTTTTGCTTCTTGTGCATTCAAATAATCACTGAAATAAATCACGCTAAGCAGCCGAAAGGTGAACGTAACGTAGAGAGAGAGAGAGAGAGAAAGGACAAGCTTTCTTGGCGCTTCCTCACAAGTGGCGGGCTATGCTTGACAGAAGTCGTTTTGTTTCCTTTTTGCTGAGCAGCCACATCGGCTCTGTGATTTCAAAGAAAGCAGCTTAATTAGGTGAACATTACCGTTTTGCTGCCTTTGTCATACGATTGTAACTGTTGCTAAAAAGATAAAGAAAAGAAACGAAACACATACGCACGAATGAGCCAAAAATACGAGAAGTAGCAATGTCATACGGCGCAAATTTAGCGCTTCTTTTAATTAACCTAACCTACGAGAATTAACGCTGCATCAAAACGGTTAATGTCGCATTATACGAGAGCGTATGTGTCTTGCGTTGCAGCAAGTGTCATTAGCTTTCTAAAGTCTTAAACGTTCAATGCTACCGAAGCACAAATGCGCATTTGGGACTTTGGCAATTGACGGACGCGAAAAGTCGGACCCTGGCTTGACGAGTGTATATGTATACAGGGTGTCCAACCTAAAAGTAGCCAATGTTTTAAAATTGACGGAGTGTGCTAGGAGGCTCAAACCAACTCAGTGGTGTTGAGGATCGCGTGTCCTACTAGTCTGCGGTATTTTTTTCGTTTTGCAAGGCCAATTAATTAGTACACACTAATTGTCTAACTTTTTAAATATTGGTTTCACCAATAAAGTGCCAATACGAAAGTTGTAGCTCACATTTAAATATGACCGACTGAAGTGTTTGCAACTATAAGTACCATTGATGGAGCTTCTTGTAATTGCGTTTAAAGAACAACCGCGAAACACAAAAACAACCGCAGGATAGCGCCACTATTTCAGCGCCCCCAGACGACCGATCACTGAAGTACATTGTTTGCATGCCTTTTTACGAGACGCACACGCGTACCGTGTCGTGATCGGGCGCACAGAGCGAGCGGCGGTGATGAACGTGTGTCGCGTTTCGACATGACGTGGCATAAACGCATCATTCGCTCCACTTGGGGCATGAAGCCTCGACGCGCAAGGCGCGCGCGCACACACACACACACACACACACACACACACACACACACACACACACACACACACACACACACACACACACACACACACACACACACACACACACACACACACACACACACACACACACACACACACACACACACACACACACACACACACACACACACACACACACACCAAAAAACACACACACACACACACACCACACACACACACACACACACACACACACACACACACACACACACACACACACACACACACACACACACACACACACACACACACACACACACACACACAAAAAAGAAATCTCGGGCTTGAGTGAATGTTGACCGCAGGATGGCTAAATTGGGAAGGAAAATAGAATTGTCATGTTCTTCTGTTCGTTCGCGATCATATCTTACTAGCGAGAGTTGCTGGCACGTATCTTGCGGCCACCTGAAACACCAAGCCTGTCCCGGACAGCGCTGCAGACACAATCGGATTTCGTTTCTTGATCAGTCGTCTGGGAGCGCTGAAGTAGTGGCGCTATCACGCGCCTGTTATTGTATTTCGCGGTCTTTCTTTAAAGACAATTACAAGAAGCTCCATCAATGGTACCTAGTTGCAAACACTGCAGTCGGCCGTATTTAAATGTGATCTACAACTTTTGTATTGGCACTTTCTTGGTGAAGCTATTGTTTCAAAAGTTAGGTAATTAATTTATACTAAGTAATTGACTTTGCCAAACAAAACAAAAAAACATGTGGTTGATCCCTCTTATATAGGAATCGGTATAGAACACGAAAGTGAAACGTGTCTTCACAGAAGTAGTGTAATGTTTATTGCACATTGATATATAATGTCTATTGGTGTTTTGTGGCTAAAGCGCCCTTAGGCGTTGATGCACCCACGCTGACGCCTGGTGGCACGTCTCCTCCATCACGACTACCAACGTCGATGACCATGAGCAACCGTCGTGCATATGGAAGCTGCACTACGCTGCACACGCTAGCACAACGCGAAAGACGAAGCACGTAACTGACACACTAATACAACGCGCAAGACAAAGCACGTAACTGAATCGTCACCGAGTCAAATCAGCGCGTACAGCGCGTCGTAATTGCAGCCTCCGCGATCAACTTCAGGAACATTTTCAGAGCTAATTGCGGAGGCCACGCTCCGCTGTGCTGAGTACGGTGAACGCCACCTGGCGTTGGTAGTGCTTCTTGATGCCAGCGTCCCTTCGAATGCTGGCATCGAGGCGTCGGAGTGCTGAGACCACCGAAGCGTTCACTGTCGGTGCGCGTTAGTGTCATAATGCAGTACTTCTCTTTTCTGCTCGTAGGCGGCGGCACCGCCCCGAGCAAGAGCGCGGGTACACGGAGGAGTGTTAGATATATAAGGCGCGTCTGTGTAGCTCTCTGCAAATGCGTTTGTGGCGCAATGGGTTAAACGCTCGGCGATCTATCGTCGCGGACCGAGAGGTCGTGGGTTCGATTTCCAAATTTTGCATGTTTGTGGAACTTTTTCTTCTGGTTTCTTTCTTTGTATTATGTTCTATGACGTATTTCCGTGACGGAAATACGTCAGTGAAGTCTTGGTGGACCCCGGAATAAAACACTTTCGTGTTAAAAAATACTGTAGACTAGGACACGCGATCCTCAACACCACTGAGTTGGTTTGAGCCTCCTAGCACACTCCGTCGTATTTAAAACATTGGCTACTTTTAGCTGGGACACCCTGTATCATCATCAGCCTATATTCATGTCCACTGCAGGACGAAGGCCTCTCCCTGTGATCTCCAATTACCCCTGTCATGCGCTAACTGATTCCAACTTGAGCCTGCAAATTTCCTAACTTCATCACCCGACCTAGTTTTCTCCTTCTCGTGGTATCCATTCTGTAACTCTAATGGTCCACCGGTTTTCCATCCTACGCATTACATGGCCTGCCCAGCTCCATTTTGCCGCTTATATACACACTGTATATAAACCTTATATACTTATTGACACAGGTGCAGTCAGAAGCCATTTTCGTTTCCACGTTGATTTTGATAACAAATCTTATTGTATCCAAACTACGTTATGCTTCTACACGATATTATTAATGTGGATTTTTATTTTGCCATCGCGAATGATGGGTGTAAAGCATTATTCCATTCATACCTACGTTCCCATTACGCCGGTTTCTGGTTTCATATAATGTTCTGTTCAAGAAATCAGCACTCTACTGCTGCCAAACGCATAGTAACTGATTTCCATAATTTTTCACTTATTTAATGAATAACTAAAATAATTCTCCAACCACGCCCTCTCGGGGTGAGCGGGGCTATCGTGAGAAATTCTATGCCCCGCTGAATATTTTGAATGCCACATCCTCTCTTTGAGGCTCTTGGCCTTGCAGTGTTTTGCCTGCTTCATCGTAGTCTTTATGTTACAGCTGTGACTATTGTATTACTCGCTACATTAATAGAAAACCGTTCTGTTCTTGCCGACCTAATAACTTCACCTCATCACTTTGCAATTCCGTTATTGACTTTATATAAATTTTCTATTTCCTTGAATATTTCTTTGAATTCTGAATATTCGCGTCGCGCATACCTGCAATGAGATTACGCAATGTTCGGGGACAACAGACAGCGGATAGAGCCATCGATAACGTTCGATAAACTTCCGATACATGCAGGCGTGTCCTGCGCTGAGGTTTGTCAGCATCCCTTCCGCTTTTGGCAGCGACCGGCCAGCATAAGCTATCCCCCGTTCAAGTCCGTCTTTCCTCTGGTCTAGAACGGCACCGAGGCCTGGGCTACTGGCGTCAGTGTGGATTTCTGTCCACCGCCCGTGTAAACGTCCGTGTAACCGCCCGTGTAACCGCCCGTGTAACCGCCCGTGTAACCGCATGTATTACCGCCCTTCTGTTATAATCACCATTGGGATTGACAGTATATGTAAAGAGAGAGAGAGAGAGATACTTTTTTCTTCTTAATTCTGCGGTTTTCAGAATTCGTGGAGGCAGGACGCTTACTAAAACTTCAGTCCGCGGTATCTGGCTCAATGTTCCTGGTTAGTTGCAGCACCCGCACATTGGCATAACTGGCACTCCCTACAACTCTGAATACTCCAGTGGCTGGCACTACGTCGCCAGCGGGTAATAATAGAAACGCTGGCGCGTCTACCACAACTTCGTCATAAGATTGACATTGATCTTTTACGTTAGCGTCTTTGATGTTTCAAGTTCAAAGAAACAAGAACTCTCTGAACAGGTAAGTAGAACACGCTTAAACATCAGCAATTCATCATCGCTCTTCATCAATTTGACAAGGCATCACGGCGTGACCATTTAACGCTTGGTTCTTGTTCTCGTTTCCATGCCTGGAACTGTCCAGGAAGCAGGCTGATTTAAGGTGAGTTTAAATGATTTGATATTTCATGAAGTAAAAAGAGACTTACGATATAAAATAAGGGCTAAGAACGTTTGCCATATTTTAGAGAGCATTTTTTTTGCCCGTTCGTACATTGCTTGCAGTTAAGATCGTACTGGCTCCGACTTGGGCGCCGAAGTGTCGTCAGGTTACAGCCTTTTGTTCCACGGTATTCTTTTTTAACATATAATTAAACTTTAACCACAACTTGACCGGTACCAGTCAAACTGCGCCTGTATGCGAAGCCTTAGGCCTTCAGTGCTGTGCACTTTGACTGTGAATTCTATGAGTAACAGAAGTATCTGGCAAATGAGAGGGCTGGCGGATGAGCAATGCTTGCTTCGCCATCCACCACTATTAGGACAGAGAGAGAGAGAAACAAAGAGAGAAAGGCAGGGAGGTTAACCAAGGACGTGCCCGGTTGGCTACCCTACACTTGGGGAGGGGGAAAGGGGAAATAATGGAGTACCTGCAGTGGCAGTGCTCCCGCAGGCAGGGAGGCAAAAAGTGAGTGGGAGGGAGGAAATCACGCCACCTGTTCTGTCCCCATCTCTTCCTACGCCACTGATCTTCGCACTGATGTCTGCTAGCGGATCGTGTCAAAATTAGGCGCATAATAAACGTGTACACCACGAAGCTTAGAGTACGAGCAGTATTCTAACAATAGAGGCATATTTGTCCCGTAATGTTGTGGTATATCCACAAAACAAACGCTGCCCGTGATTTCCAGAGCCGTGAATCCGTACATAACTGAAGTGTATACGGTGCATATTATCTCAAATACTCGCTCGAAGAAAATTGTAAGAGTCCCAGCGATGCAGCGTTTGTGCTCTCCGAAAACTTAACGCTTTAGTGGCAGTCTCGGAAGTTGGGACTTGGAAACGTTTTTGGAGCCGGGAACCCGATAGCGAAGCGATGTCACCGAGCAAAAGTTGGGCAGAAAAAAGTCAGAGTCGGTAGACAAATCAAATAACTGCGAACAACTGAGGGGAAACGCGGAGACGCTCTAAGATAGCGCAGACTAAACAGGCAAAACAATTGCACGAATGTGTAGGGGGACGCATTGTGAGTGCTCTGCTTGGCCCCACGAGATTTTGACGGATTGCGTTTGCCCATTTCATCCATCTTATCGAAATCAGCGGAGCTACCTCTGGAAACGGGACGCTGTGGCTCGTCTGTTTTCGTGTTTGTTTCACGCTCGGAAAAGCGCAGGACGAGAGCGACATCTCGCGAGGCTTTCATCTCTGGGAGCTGCTGCAGATGCTGAGTGCACCACCGGTCTAGGCGAGGAAAACGGTATAAGACTATCAGCTAAATCACAATCTGATGTATCAATAATTTTCAAAAGATAAAACGAATAAGAAAATTGGACCACGGCAAGGAAATCCAGAAGGCAGGAAAGGGACCGAAGGGCAAGACAACACGCAAACAGCGCAGCCCACGATATCCTCAGCCAGCGGAAGTCGTATAGATCAGGCAATATGACGTGCTACTGCAAAACGCGAGATCGATGGCGCCCGCGTTGCATTGAAGACAGATTGCAGAGATGCGTCTGTACTGGTATTTTGGGATACCCTGAGGGAATTAGAAGTGACCGAATTAACTCGAAGTCCTCGAGTACGCCGTCTTTCGTTGCGTTCCTGTATATATAGCTATGGTAAACAGTCGGTCGGCTAAAATAGTTTACGGGACACGGGTTCCACGACAAGCATGAATTTACGCTCTGTAAATGCGTGACGCTACTAAATAAATAGATCACCGAGTAGCTTGGTCACATAGACTACTAGAAATTGAAACTTAACTCGAAGCCCTTGGGCTAGAATTCGCAGAAATTCGGATTATTGTCCCCTGTGCCCTATAATCATGTGCTCCATAAGCTTTTACGGCTGATTCTACGTAAGAACCAACCAGCAAATCAGTGTTATTTTTTCACACCACGTCTGCCGAAGCTAAAATAATGCTACTACACGAGATTAAAAAAGAAAAGAAATGACAACAAAGAAAGAGTAAAAATATCAAGTGGACATGGGCAAGTCATGTAAGCGCAGAACAGGTAACCAGTGTTTTGTAAGACTAATGGAATGTCTTCATTATTTGTGCACTTTAAAGCACCGTTACGCGCCAAACATGACGCGATGCAACATGACGCGTCTTGCATGTCATGACACGTGGCGACCCTGGCGAGTAACGTCACTACACGAACGTGGTTTTAACTGCGTCATTATGACGTCGGTGGCATATCGGAGACCTTGCCAACGAGTTCTGTATTCCGGTAGTTTGTTATTTTTACCGAGGTTCGGGTTTTCCTTGTCCATCACCAGCTACTCGGTCACTCTCATTGTTATCGCATGTCTTTTTTAAAATTTCTTTTGAATGTAATATTCATACCACACTCCTCATTAATAATTCACCGACAAAAGTAATTTTGGTTTTACAATTATTGAACAACGCCAGCTAGGTATACGTAAGTGCACAATTTCTAGTCTCCGAGATGTGTGCGTGCACGATGGCATCCTCCGATACCGATTAATGCACGCTCTAACCCAGCGCACCGCTATCGCACAAAACAGTGCGAAACTTACTGCACTTAATATTGCTCCGGTATTCGCGGAATCTCAAATTTTTTTCTTCGCTGTACATAGAGGAGAGGACTTGTGTTGTATTTCGTAGACCTTCCTCTGAATTTCTTTTGTATTTTCTTTATATTCGTAAACCTATTTCCGTGAATTTGTAATTCTTTATTTGAAACTGTCCACAATGGTGCGCAAAAGTGTTTTATGCAGTATAATAAGATTACAACGTGGTCCAGGCAGCATGCAAGCGCACAAGTAAAAAAAACAAAGTACGCCAACGGACACATTGAGTACTTGTCAGTCTGGAGGTGTAGTTCTGACTTCCACAGATACATGCATGGAACCCGGGACTTGTCGAGGAGGTGGAATAAGGATAAAGTAAAGTAAATCAAGATGTACCTGGAAGCATGGTAATGCAAAAAAAAAAAGAAAAAAAAAACAACTTCAGAGTCCTTTCACTGTGAAGTCAAGCAAAGCTGTGACAATGGTGGGTCTAGAGCACTGCACGGGCCGATTTCTGCGGCCCGGGCCCGGCCCGGGCCCGTTTTTACATTGAGCGGCCCACCCGAGCCCGATCAAAACTTTTATGGCGAGACCCGGGCCCGGCCCGAGCCCGGAAATAATCTACGTTACCCGCCTGGCCCGGCCCGCCACCCCTTTAACTTAAGCCCGAGCCCGGCCCGAGCCCGGCTCGAAACCGGCCCGAACCCGGCCCGATACCGAAAAATACATGTTTTTCAGAGTTGAGAAGCCCGAGAATAACTCGCAGAATGCCCGAGCCCGGCCCGGGCCCGCGTCAAAAAACCCGAGACCGCCACGCACATGGAGCCAAAGCAAATGCTGCTGATGATAGTTTTTTTTCTACACGCGGACACGATCCTGGGGAACCTAGCCCTTAACAGTTTCGCTTTAAGAAATATTTCCCTTAGTCAACAAACAAGACACCCAGGAAGAGCCGACAGTCTGGGTACTGTTTGTGCTAGCCTTGTGACCGGTGCGGCACATGAAGCTGCAAAGACGATTCTATTAGTTCATCGCAGAAGACATCCAAGAAGAGAGAGAGACAGAGAACAAGCTGAAGAACTGGATCAAGAAAAAAGAACAAACCTTAACCATAGGATCTCACAAGCGAAAGAAAACGAAGCAAGGATGAGCTAAAGGGAGATCGGATGTGACAGCCGGCGCTAGCAGCAGCTTGAAGCCCCGATGACCCTTTTGTTTAGACTGTCTCGGATAAAACGGTGCGGCGAGCTTCGCTTCCAGACCCACGCGGCGTAAACATCTTCGTCGTGGTGAAGTCACGGTCTCTCGTTGCGTCGTGACCAATAACACACGTAATAGCTGGGAGGCTATCCCGAAATGACGACTACCCGTGTTCGAACACGCCAGCGCGTGTAGCCGGCTGAGTGTAACATCGGTAGGCCGCAGCCCTGCCACACGCCCTGTATATACAGGACGCGGCAGTAAAGGGGAGGCGGCGCTGTATAAACAGGCCTGCCGCCGGGGCGGAAAATAGAAGCCCAATACGTCTCAGAAAACGTCTTGCTTCTTTGGCATGCTTCTCTCGTTCACAGCGTGCATATTCTGGTCTTATTTGATCGGGCTAACTCGCTGTACACGCCAGGAATAGTAGGAAAGAGAACGGAACACCGCCTGGGGTTTCTATATTGGTTGTTGCGCCTGGAAGCATTGCGCCGTTTGTTGAGAGCACATCCATGACGGAAAGTAGGCGAGGCTATCTCCCTTGCTATAGCGCTTGGCTTTGGAAAGCACGGCGACAGGAACCAATCTGTCGGCACTGGCGCAATGTGTATAGGGTTTCCCTAGCTCAAACGCGTGCGGGCTGATCGCGGGGCTTGGGGCGCCGTGGCGGACGGTGTTTGTATACACCAGCTTCCCCTCCCCGTGGCCTCTGTTTTGTGAGTCGGTCTCACGCATACCGGGTCTCCCAGTGCCCTCAAGGTCAAGAGCACGAGGGCGAAGTTTTCGCGTGCGCCACCGCTGCCCGATGCGGCTCGCATTCTCGTGGCGTATACGTGCTCCCCGGCACACACACACTATTTAGAACGAGTAAAGAATTAGAAAGCTTTTGCGCACGAACCACCCAGCAAAATTACTGGAAAGTAAGGATTACTTTTCTACCTTGGAGGCTATGGAGTCATGTCGTATCTTGTGCGACAACGTGCGTTCGTGCATGCGTTCGTGCATGCGCGCGTGCGTGCGTGCGTGCGTGTGTGTGTGTGTGGGGGGGGGGGGATAGAAGGGCAGTAGGTAGGCAGGTTAACCAGAATAACCTAGAGGTATTGGGTCTGGGCCAATTGGGCTTGAACTATCATTTGCTAGTCCCGAAAAGACATCGGGTTCGGGTTCGATCCCCCTAAACAGAACAAATTTTTATTCAACTGAGAAACTTTCTTGGAGACCCGTATGTGCACTTCCTTTGTAGCTTAGTGCTATTTTCGAGTGGATGATGTTTTTTCTTAAAACTTCGTCCATGTTAAGAATTTTCAGGGAGTGATTTGCTTATACCGTATGTATGCGCTCATTATCAACATTATGGTGCCAGAATCGTAATCCCTGAAGGAACCAATGCATTCAAGAAAGAAAACTCCACAAACTATCGAACGGCAAGATGTCGCCCCCTCTCACCAGTGAGGCTCATGTCGAAGGACTCGGCGTCGATTTTCGCCAGGTCCTGGACCGTCCTCCAGGTAAGCGTGAGCAGCTGGTTCTGCGACAGGTCCACGGACACCAGGTTGGGAGCCCCGCGGAACATGTGCGCGGGCAGCACGCGCAGCCGGTTGTACGACATGTAGAGCACGGTGAGCTGCGGCAGCCCTTCGAAGGCCAGCGGGTCGACCTCGGACAGCGCGTTGTACTTGAGGTCCAGCTCGGCCAGCTGGGGCATGCCGCTGAACAGGCGGGCCTCGAGCCGCGTCAGCTTGTTGCGGAACAGGTCGAGCCTGGCGACGCGCCCCAGGCCGCGGAAGCTCTGCTCGCCCAGTTTCTCGATGGCGTTGTCGCTCAGCTCCAGCTCCCACAGGGCGCCCAGGTCCTCGAACGCGCCGTCGTCGACCACCTCCAGCTGGTTGCGCTCGAGGAACAGGTGCGTCAGGGAAGGAAGGTTCTTCAGAGAGCCGGCGCGCAGCCTCCTCAGCTTGTTGTCTCCGAGCTCGAGCTTCTTCAGGCGGGGAAGGTCCGCGATGGCGTCGGCGTCCAAGCTCGTAATCTCGTTCGAGTCCAGTGAGAGCACGACGAGACGCGAGAGGTTGTGGAACGAGTGAGCCTTGACGTCCCCGAGCTCCGCTTGCGCGACCTTTAGCCGCTCGATTTGCGGCGTGTGGAGCAATGCCAGCGTCGGGACAAAGTCAAGCTTATACTCGCTACCGAAGGCAGTGAATGCTACAGAAGTGACACTCGGTTGCCGTTCGAATGATTGAAAAACAACGTGGTCCTCCGGGAGTTTTCTTCCTACGTAACACGTGACGTCGGTTACTTCGTCCGCATCGCTGGCGTCGCAACGACAGTACATGGGCTGGTCAATGAGGTTGCAGAGGTCAGGTACCGGGTCGTCCGAACCCACACGGCATATCGCTAGAAGCCAGGCCGCTACTAAGAGGGTAAGTCCAGAAGGCCTGCACCGAAGGAAAATAAAAGATGAAAAGTGAAAGTCAGTTATCAAAGCTGTAAAACGTTTTCTGCTACTCGAAGCTGAATGACGAAGCTTCGTATCGCGCCGCCCGATTTATCATACATGCACTCAACTTCATTTAACTTCCTTTTTGTTGAAGTAACTCGAACGCCCGATGAGCTATTGCACAATGCCTTTATAATAGGTGTTTTAGCTGCGTTAAAGGGCCTCTCACCAAGTCTGGCCATTTTGAGCTGACAAACGCATTGCATACAATGGGCGCTAACGATCGTGTCTGCTAAGCATTCCATCCCTACGCGCCGCGGAAAGAGCTTAAATTTTAAATCAAACATCGTTAGTCGTTCTCCTCGCGGGCGCTACGCTAACAAAAATAATAATAAAAAAGAAGGCAGCGTCCTTGATGTATTCGTCACGCGATCTTCCGGTTACATTATGGGAGAACGCAGGGTAAGAATTTCGCTTGCGGAAACTAGACGGGGCACGTGGAGAGAGTGTCTATGATGGCGGTGACTCTCGATCGCCTCCTGAAATCATGGGTTCGCGACACTTCAAACATTTCTATCTCTGCTATTAACGAACTAATAATAATAAAAAAGGATTCTTATTGTAGAACACTGCTTAGAGGGCACGTAACAACTTCCTGAGTATACCCAGAATTTGCTATCTCGCCTGGTGAGAGGCCCTGAACCACTTTTTATCGAAATTCAGAAATGCATTTGAAGTTAAAATCGACTATTTCAGAATACTTTGCCGCAAAATGTACTTCAGTGCGTTCAGAAGTAGCGGAGTTATCGGCACTCAAAGGTCGCGTATGATCCCGTTCGCTTTGTTCCCGTTCCTTCTTCAATGCCTTGCACTGCAAAGACTACGGCGGAGCGAGGCATGCCCACAGCGCTCTGCCTACGTAACGTCACCGTGGCTACCGTGGCACGCAGTTCAAGTTTGATTTTGGATGTTAACGTAGACGCCACTACTTCCGATTTTGGCGCCTACGACTCGCCAAACGCTGTTTTTTTTTTTTTTTTTAATATATGGTTTTTAGGAGATGTTGGCGCCTTTAATTGGCGCCGGCTACTCCTTTTCACATAGAGGTATGAAAAAAAAAGGAAAGAAAGAATGAACCTACACGCATTAAAATTAAAGGTCAAATCCAAATCACATTAACACAAAATCTAGTTACATAATTGCACTAATACCACACTAATACTGAAAGTTCAGTCACGAAGGCGCATAAAGTTAAACACAAAATCCAGTCACATAAGTATACTAATGTCACACTAAAACTGAAAGTCCACTCAGAAAAAGGGCACACAAAGTTCAGTCACATAGCTGCACTAAAGTAAACACAAAGTCCGGTCACGTAATTATACTAAAATCACGGCACATAAGATAGCATGGATTCGATTTAAAGGAAACTACATGAACCCAGGTACGAATTGACCATAGAGTGAGTTTATCACATGTAAACACTCTTTTCAATAGTTTCCGAGAATATTGCTCGCTTCTAGAAATCTTTGGAGGGCCATTAACGCTCGTCTTTGCAACGAATATGTTGGCCAAGGACCTAATATCTTCCTGAGGCTGAAGGGCCTGCGGTCTAATGTCTCTAAATAACGTGCTAAACGTTGTCTGTGTGTATCGTGTCGCGGACATTCTAACAGAAGATGCTGTACATCCTCATCCGCGTGGCCACAAGTACATTCCGGACTATCAGCTCTCGAAATTTTTTGGAGAAAATGTTTTGTGTACGCGGTACCGAGCCGCAGACGGTGAATGAGTGTTTCGAAGGCTCTGGTTGTATTTAATGTGGACGGGATTTTGAATTGAAGTGCAGGGTCAATGTGAAATAAATCTGAAGATTTCGAGTTCTGATCAAACCATGTCGCTTTGCAACCACGGACTGAGATCTGTCTTAGTATGTGCCGCAATTCTCCTTGCGTTAGAGGGAGACCGTGTGTGTCGGTATTAATATGCGCTTGTCTAGCAGCCATGTCTGCTGCAACATTCCCTGGGATATTGCAGTGCCCTGGTATCCATTGGAACAGTATTGTGCGGGATTTTTCACTTGCCTTTGTGAGCTCCTTTAGTGTCTCATAAACTAACGCCATGTTTTGGGAATTGCTGATGCCACCATGAAGTGACGACAAAGCTGCTTGTGAGTCACAAAGGATGACCCATTGGTTCCCTTTTTGCGTTGAATTTATGTATCGTAACACAGACAATATAGCAAAAAGCTCTGCTGTAGTTGATGATGTCGTGTGAGAAAGTTTAAACGTCTGTATTCGGTTCCATTCTGGAATGACAAAGGCAGCTGTAGAAGAATTTGGTTGACAAGAACCGTCTGTATACGCTTGAATATATCCAGGGTAGCGAAAGTATATCTGGTACAGCGCCAGTTGTTGGGCTGCTAGCATAAACATGTCTCGTTTGCGAATAATTCCGTCAACCGAAAGTTCAATTTTTGGGGCAACAAGTCGCCATGGAGGGTAGGAAATATCTGAGATCCAAAATTCGTTGTGTGGTAGTAGATGTTTTTGCACCTGAATCACAGTATTGGTGTTCGCCCTGTCTCTCTCAATAAGTGTAATTGCTAGTGGGTGCCTTTTGTGCTGCACTGAAACACGAAAGTAGTGTCGACAGGTTTCAACCGTCCTCATAATTGGGAATGGAGGATGACGTGCCTCTGCAATTACTAAGGAACTTGAGGTTGCTCGGGGAACACCTAAGCATACTCTAAGGCTCCTAGCTATTAACCGTTGAAGTCGCTCTTCAGATGAACGGGAGATTCCATGCAGAACAGGTGAAGAATAAGCAATTTTTTGCTTTATAAGTGCATTATGCACTTTCAGTAGAGAAGAAACCGACCCTCCCCATGTCGTGCCTGCTACGCGGCGAAGAACATTTATTGTTGAGTTTATTTGTTCTTCGAGTGCTTTAATGTGAGCATTCCAAGAAAGTTGTCTGTCTAGTATAACCCCCAGAAATTTGTGTTGTTTTACTATGTCTAAACGTTGCCCCTTAAGGCACAGCTGAAAGTCTTTTAGGCATCCTCTGGTAAATGGTAGCACAGCCGTCTTACTGTAAGACAGCTCCATTCCTCTTTCCATTAAGAATTTGTCCACAATGTTTAGGCCTTCCTGCAAAGTTGATTGAACAAGGCTAGCGCATGAACCAGAGGCCCAAATACAAACATCATCCGCATATATAGAATAATGTAGTGCAGGTGGAAGTCTCCGTGGTAAATCCGCCATTACACAATTAAAGAGAAACGGGCTTAAGACACTGCCTTGTGGGACTCCTTGAATAAGATTATGAGAGGAACTTTTTCCTTCGCTTGTTTGAATAAATATTGATCTGCCATTCAAGAAGTTGGATATCCACCGTAGCGTCCTTCCAGAGACTCCCAGTTCTAGCAGACCACACAGTATATGAACATGACTGACTGTGTCGAAGGCTCGCTTAATGTCTAAAAAAACCGCTATTGTGACATTTCCCTTAGCTCGTTCATGTTCAACATAGGTGACGATATCCAAAATTGCATCCATGGTGCATCGCCGCCTTCGAAATCCTGTCATGTGATCTGGAAGAACTTCTGTTTGCTCACACCACCATTGCAGCCTAGTGTCAATCATTTTCTCCATGACCTTGCACAGACAGCTCGTCAGGCTCACAGGACGAAAAGACTCAAGAGATAGAGGAGTTTTACCAGGCTTCAATATAGGTATCACACGTGCTGTTTTCCAAGAGTCAGGGACATACTCCTTTTTCCACAAGTCATTCAGTAACTCCAAAAGTGCCAATCGACCATTAGGTCCCATGTTTTGCAACATACTGTATGTAATGGAATCTGGACCTGCAGCAGTCTTTGTCTTACAAGACGCAAGTGCACATTTTAGCTCAATCATAGAGAATTCATAGTCTAATTGCACATGCTGTGACTGAAAACACGCAAAATTTTTTGTTTTGCCATTTTAACTGAATTTTGAAACTCAGGAAAAGTAATAGAAATGCTTGTTCTAGTTATAATCTTGCAGAATTCTTCAGCAATCTCTAATTCTGAAGTATCCCTGGCTATTGAGAGAGCACGAAACGGTTGTGTTTGAACAACAGGGCCGCTTAATGCACGAATAGTCATCCATATTCGAGGAACTGGTGTCAGGGGAGACAACGTATTGCAATATTCACGCCATCTTTTTTTCCCTAATTTTTGTAGTCGTCTTCGCATGACTGAGTGGACTTGCTGCGAATTTCTATACGCTTCTATATTTCCACTGCGGCGGTAAGCTCTTTCTGCTCTTCTTCTTATAGCTCTCAAGTGTTCATATTCTCCATCAACTGATGTGTATTCATCAGGAATGGGCACTTGTTTCGTACACAATTTCATTGTTTCTTGTATAACTGATGTGAGTGTCTCTACGTCAGTTTCACGATCTACTCGACTGGATAAGTGTTGACGAAAAAGCTGCCAATTTGTTATATCCACGTATCTTCGTTTCGCAGTGCTTTTTAACCGTGGATGTGATATAAGAATTGGGAAATGATCACTTCCACGTGTTTCTGCGTCTGTTGTCCACCCAGTATCGGTAACAAGATCATTGGAGCATAGTGTTACGTCTATACAACTGGCATAGCGATATCCACGCATAAATGTCACAGATCCATCATTCAATACTGACAGATTGCATATTTCCGCGGCGCATTGAACGATATTCCCACGTGTATCACAGTGGTTGCTCCCCCATGTTACGTTGTGTGCGTTAAAGTCACCACATATGAAAATATTTGATCTTGTTATGCTAAAAATGCTAATCAATTCATCAGTCGTAATACGTCTCGATGCTTGCAGGTATATGCTTACGATTGTTATACATTTTTTTGCGAGATATACTTTGCAGGCAACGTATTCAGGAAAATCCGAACTGCTTGATTGAATAAGGTGAGAGGGCAAATCTTTTCGAACGCAGAGCATTGTTCTACTGTTTCCCGATGGACGAGATGATTTATATGTTATGTAATTAGAAATACGAAAATCATCACGTACACCAGCCTCTTGTATGCACAATACAGGGAAGCTGTATTGTGCAACTAACTTGCGAAAATCAGCAGATTTGGATCGAAGGCTATTAGCGTTCCACTGAAATATTACGACATTTTCGTAACGACTATTCATAATTGCCATCCGGTAGCACTGATGTGGATAGTTGATTCATTAATGGCTCCATAGACAACAGTGCCTTTACCTCTGGAAGCTTGTTCGCCTGAGGTAGAGCTGTGACAATTGCTCGAATTGCAGCAAACAGCATAGGTAGAATCATCTGTCCAACACTGAGTGACGCGGTGTTATCCTGGAATGTCGATCTTCCGGCCGCCGTTTGCGGTGATCGCTGAGGGGTGTTCTGAGAGGTTCGCTGAGGGGTGCTCTGAGAGGGTCGCTGAGGTTGTCCAAGCTTAGGTCGCTGATATTGTTGTGATGTGTGGTCTTCAGTGGAGGTAGCGGAATGATGACTCCGCTGTCTCTGCGACTCTTGTCCAGCTGGTTGCTTTAGTGCCGACGCATACGATGGTTGTTTTGATTTCTGTTCAGTTGCTGTAAACTGACGATTTTTCGCTGGGCTTACTGCATCAAGATTCGGAAGAGGCTCCTTGTGTCGTGGTTGTTTCCCATGAATTAGTTCATGTTTGCGTAGCATGGATGCGGCCTTATTCTGTGGACATCCTGAGAAGGAAGCCGTATGGTTACCCATACAATTTGCACATTTAGGCTGTCGTACAGACTTGCATTCAGTGTGCTCATGGTTCTCGGAGCAGATTTTACATCGACGTGATCCGCGACAGTTTTTTGCCAGGTGTCCAAACCTCTGACAATTATAACACCTCAACGCAGGACCAAGGTACTCTTCCACCGGGTGGCTGGTGAACCCCAAGTGGATTCTCTGAGGCATAGGCTTGTCGTCTCTGAAGTGAAGGATTACACTGTATAAAGAGCGGGATTTAACTGTACCATCCTCCAAACGATAGTATCTTGCTTGGCGGCGGACTGATATTACTCCAAAATCTTTCAAAAACTCGAGCAGTTGTCCTTCAGTGTATTGAAGTGGCACGTGATGAATCTTCCCGACATTTCGAGTGTACGAAGCCGGTATGTAGGGCTTAACTTGTAGTCCTGCTACTTCCTGTAGTAAAAGCAGGTTTTTCGCCGATGCCACTGAGGCAACAGACACTGAGAAACTGCCGTCTCCGTTTACTCGGAACGACTGCACTTTTTCCTTTGCCGCCGACACAATTTCTGAGGAAACACGATTCGGATTCACTTGCCAAAAAGTGTGTCCTTCTTCTGACGGTCGGAATACCACTGGGATTCCTTCACTTCTTTTCTTTTTGTAGGTCACAGATGTAAAGGTGCTTCATCACAATCAATGTCTTCATAATCGCTTAAGTCATAGTTTGAAGTATTGTCGTTATCTTGATTCTGAGTTTCCTCAAGACGAGGTCTCTTGCTCTCACCTTCGCTGGGTTCCACCATGGTCACCGGAGGCGGGCCATCAGCACCTTGATGATCAAGGACTAGCCGTGCTGGCCTGATGATATCATTCGCATGATGCACGTTGGCAGAATCTTGGACGCGCTCCTGCGTTGCACTCATGTGCCTCAAAACACGCTGGCGGTCATAGGGCTCGTGCCGCCGTTCTCGGCTGCCTACCGCCGTAGCGGTTGGAGACACTCCGACGGAGAAGGTAGTGAAGGCTTCGTACCTGGTTCCAATGGGCTCGTAGGTCGCTACACTTCTTCTCACTCAATTTCTGAGTAATGAAGTCCAGGCACAATGTAAACAAAATAGTAAAACTGAAGTAAAAGGCGAGCAGCAAATAACAGGGCCAGCGCCTCGGAGAACTTCTTCTTCTTCCCAAACGCTGTTGTCCTCAGCGAGTCTCAGTGGGCTCAGTCAGCGGATTCATCGCGGCACCCCGCGGCAGCCGCGGTATCTACGCTACGTAGCAGAGCGCAGATACATGCAACTGTAGCGCACGACAGGGCTTGAGTGCGTGCTCGCGCTCACATGCTCCTGCCTGGCTGTACTAAGTGGTGCGGACAGGCTTTGTCCTGCACCAGCTTGACCGACGGGTAGTAGCCGCATCCAACTTGCGCACTTTGAAGCGCTGTAGCTCAATACGAAGCGAAGTCTTCCAAGGCGTCTAAGCAAGCGCGGAAAGAAGTGAGCTCGCGCTGGGAAGCATGCGTGTGGTCTAACCTCAAAGGTGTGGTCTAACCTTAAAGTTTCGCGTGGTTCGAGGCTAGCTGAGTGTTGAAAGCTAGTCGAAATTAGTGAGAACCGACGGCTACGACACCGATAAGCAAGGTGGCCAAAGTTTAATTCCTACGCGGGCGGCAGAGGCCGAGCATGAGCAGATCATACTCAGCTTCTTCCGGAAGCGCGTAATTATTATCGAAATTTAAAAGTACATTTTCGCTTACTTCAGCCTGTTCATTAAACATAGTCAGTAACAGTAGGAACAAGCGCGCTGATACAGACACCCTTCTTGATTTATGTCAACTATTGGCCAATAGCAGCCGCGTATGGGAATCTGCTATATTACGAAATAAAGCGTCCTGAAAAGAGTGAGGAGGAGGCTTCTGTTGAAAGAAAGGGTTTGAGAGAAAGGTGACTTCGCGCTACGCTTGTGAGCTCGACGCGCCGCGTACGACTGCAAAACTTGGCTGAGATGTTCCCAGCAGTGTACGCTATCCGCGGACTCTGTTTTTTACAGCGAAGCTGCATACTTTTACCAGCCAAGGAAATTTTTGTGTCGTTGGCGCAAGCAAAAAAACGCCAGGCTAGAAATTGAATACAAACAGCATATCTCCTTTGAAATGAGGCATACGGCATACTGCTCAGCACTCGTTTTCAAAAGAAAAACCCCAACACAAGCATCAAATTCACATGATGGATGATAAGGCGCGTGTGAACAATGGGAACACCCTCCGACTCGTTCCAGTAAAGATTAGGTTTGCAGCTGCTTCGAAAGGGGTTGACGTCATGCAAAACTCTCGTGAAACCAGTGTCTCTGGTTTCAGTCTTTGTAGAGCCACGTGTGTGAATTCAAGTGACGTCACAATAGCTAACCGGTGTGGGTGTTGTTTACAGCGTTCCTTCTCCCGTGTGTGTTTCCCGGTAAAGATTACGGTAGCGTAAGCTACTCCGAGTGGAAACAGCATATCAATCACGTAGTGACGTCACCATGGTCTAGCAACGCATTCAGTTAATTCATTCCCGGCTACCATGCGTAGACCACGGAAAGTGAAGGCGCCAGAAGAACAGCGTGAATATATAATGTCGTTGTGAAGTAATAAAGAGGGTGGTTAAGTACATTTCACTTGTCTCTGGTTTCACTCTTTGTAGAGCCACCTGTGTGAATTCAAGTGACGTCACAATGGTTAATCGTTTTAGTTGTCGTTTACAGCTTCGCTGTCCAACCACCTTCACAGCATGGATTGGAGCCACAGTTTTTTCATCAATCCCGAGGGGAGATTGAGCACCCCTTTAGAACTACGGTGAATAAGCTTTCATTCAATACCCGTTTCCAGTCAAACGCTCCAAGCATGTAACTGACTCCGAAATAAGACAATTTATTTACAGCGCACGACCAATATAAATTCCAGCCGTATTTTTCCAGAGCTTCGTTTACATATAATTATAGCAGTGCATTGCCTTATTGCGTGGGTTTTCGGGTTCATGCGCCATAATAAAAAAAGAAAAAGAAACAAAAAATTTGACCGAATTATCGAGGATGGAATTCTTGCTGATCTCCTGCGAGCGTTCTGTAAAACATGAGTTTGCCGCCACGTTTACCCTCGAAGCGTTAGAGATTTATTATTCCGTTTTATGAGCAGGAAAGGGGGGGGGGGCTATCCCGAAGAATTTTTCTGCCATGTGGCGGCGTTCAGGGTCATACATTATTTAACCGCAACCGGCTTTAATCGCACTCTTTGTGCGCTTGCATGCAGGGTCTTTTTTGTCCCTCTGTTGTATTTGCGACTCGACTTGCGAGAGCATTCCACACTTGGCGGCCCACATAAAGATGTTTCTGACGTACAACACCTTACGAAGGCATCGCCACACCTTTGCTAATCACCTTTGCTGGTTGTCGGTGAGCGTTGTCTCGTAACACACTACCATCTGATTCGCCGAAATCGATGCGAGCAAGACACATCCTAAGGATGACGTTGTCACTGCTGCTCCTGCGCGCAAGTGGTATATTGTGGCAACGAAGTAAGGCATTCTAAGTGAAATTTGCTCTGGGGCTCAGTCACATCTTCGCACAGAACAGACGGCCACTGTAGTCCTTGATTTAGACTTACTTCACTCGGTCTCTGCAGTTTGATGCTCTTTGAGGCTACGTAGTTTTACATACTGAGAAAAGCGAGGTCGTGTACCAGGGCTGCATTTTTCAAAAGGTTGAGAGATGTTTTCATTTAGAGCTCTATTAATATTGTGTTGCGCTGCGCGAGAATCCTTACGTGGAATAGAATGGAGTAATGGTCGATGAGAAAAGCTATATAGAAATAATTAAGTCCGAGATAATGGTTATAACGCCGAACCGGGAAGAAAAACCATTATACCGTATTGGTGAAGCAGCGCACTGACAAGGAAAAAGTAGAGAGACACAAGAATACACGACACTCGTGTGTGTGTGTGTGTGTGTGTGATGTATGTATGTAGTGTATGTATGTTGTATGTTATGTATGTGTATGTATGTAGTATGTATGTATGTGTGTATGTATGTCGTATGTATGTATGTATATGTATGTATGTATGTATGTATGTATGTATGTATGTGTATGTATATGTATGTATGTATGTATGTATGTATGTATGTATGTATGTATGTATGTATGTATGTATGTATGTATGTATGTATGGATGTATGTATGTATGTATGTATGTATGTATGTATGTATGTATGTATGTATGTATGTATGTATGTATGTATGTATGTATGTATGTATGTATGTATGTATGTATGTATGTATGTATGTATGTATGTATGTATGTAGTATGTATGTATGTGGATGTTTTGTGCGATTTCGTGCTTACGTCTGCACTGTTCAAGTCTGCAAGATTATAAAGACAGCAAGGGCGGCACACAAGCCTGGTTCCTCGTGCTCAAAACACGAAGTACGATGTATCACAGCATGCCGTATGCAGCGGACTGAAACGAAGCCGGTCACGAAAGCACAAGCTATCGAGAAGCTCGGCCAAACACAAAGGAATGATGTTTGCCATGGCCGCGAGGCGGCGCAACTGCGCTCGCGACGCCGACACCAATGTGCCCCTTTATGGCTGCCGCCGCCGAGCAGAACGGGGCCATTGCAACTGGCTTTGTTCCAAAAAATAGTTACGTCCACATACATCGAGTGAGCGCGGACCAAAGCACCACGCTTCCTGTATTCTAGCGCGCCTAACAGCAGTCAGCGCGCGAGCGTTAAGCAAGAGCAACAAGAACAGCCCACACAGAACAGTCTTTGCAAATGTAAGCACACACGTTGGAGAACACCCGCCGTAAATAACAGCGGATTTCTTTAGCGGCTGTCTGAAGTAAACTTTAGAACTACTCGTTACGTTGTAGCCTACTAGGCGCTCAACGCGCGAACGGAGAGGGCGGCGCTCTCTGTTATGCTCCAGGACTTCTTAACCTCACATTTTGCGCAGAGCAAACTCAAAGGTACATTCGGAGATAGCGTGTACGCCTTGTATACTTTTCTCTCGGTCTGATTTATTTGTTTGGTCAATGGTCCCCTCAATTTCGTGTTAGTTCGCAATTCTAATTTAACCTTACGATTTCTTTCTTTTGCCTTTTGCTTTAGAAATCGTTTGGGAGGGCTGTCTTGCTTTTCTTTCATGCCGCTGTGAGTTGCTCGTTTTTTCTTTCGTTAGCCATTTTTCTAAGCTTAGCGTCACTTGACTTTATAAATGTCATTCTCAATTTTGCTTTTATGTGTTGTTTGGACGTTGCTTAAAAATTATGTGAGATTGTTTTTCGTTGCGACGCACTCTTTGTTGAAGAAAACTGTTTGCAAAGGCAAGTAGAAGTGGTGTTGTTTGTTTATCAAAGATCAACAAAATGGAAGCGTAAGTCAGTAGGTTCTTCACTAAGTGCAACGGCGCTAATTAAGCACGTAGAAAGGCACGCATATACATCGCAGAAAAGATGCCCCAGGGCTCCAGAAAGCGGCTTGGTGATAGTGCTTGTAGCCGTGAACGCGGCTGACTCACAAGCTTTAGATAACGGCTGCATGTTCTTCATGCCATGGTGTGTATGTATTTTTCCACAGTGTCTCATTGTGTGAATTGCAACGGATAATGAATGCCATCTTTTCCAGCGCGGAAGACATCAACGCGGACAAAGTGCGACGTCTCCAGATAAGCAGTTTAGAATTTGCAGCGCTTGCGTACTTAAATTTAGGTACCCGTTAAAGAACCCCAGGTGGCCAAAATTATTCAGGTTTTCTAGCGTGCCTCATCATCAGAACGGGCTTTTGGCGTGTAGAACCCCAGCATTTTAATAATTTACACCAATTACTTGCGTTACCGAGGATTAATAAGATGCTAATTTTCTGCCCGGCTTGTTTCGGTAACCATTGACATTTGAAAATTGATGCAGACAGGTTACAACTGTTGACATGTTATTCTTACAAAAAGAAAGCCCTAACAGACGCTGCAAGGAAACTTTAATCTCTTGGCTCAAACTACCAAGTAAATTTATTTGTCGTTTCCTGGTCTCTCGAAGTGTCGCCTACGTAGACTCCGTGGATGCATCTTTAAAGCTGCCATCGAGAATTTCTCGCTACGATGCGGCATTGTTATGCCACGTCTGGATTGGGAGGGCATCTACAAAAGCTTACTTGCTCCGAATGGGAACGGGTGACACCCATATGGGCGACACTTGCGGCACCGAAGAGACTATCGAACACCTCCTCTAGCTTTGTTCCCGTCTCTGGGCAACATTAAACCGGCGAGGCTCAAGATCACGTTCAGAAGCGAAAATACTTGAACCATGGTCGCGCGTCACTGGCGCAGTAAGCAGTGAGGGCATTGCTGCAGCACCTCAAGTTGACAGGTCTCTGCCACCGTTTATATGGACTTAGTGCGCGCCTTTAAGCTCAAATAGTGCTCTCTATCTTTCTATTTCTCTATTTCAGCCTTTTCAGCCCCTTTTCCCTGTGCAGGGTAGCAAACCAGACGTGCTTCTGGTTAACCTCACTGCCTCTCCTTGCTTCTCTTTATCTATTCGTTCTACGTATATTTTTTTATACTATCTGAAGCCTTTCTCGCAAAATGGGTTGTAGAATACGTGTTTTCTCGTTACTCAGCACGTACTTTAAAGGGACTGACAATCATTTTCTAAGGACCCAGTTCTTTATGCATGGTGCAACGAAAACTGCACCCTCGGCAGTGTTTACACCTGCAGCGGTTACTTCAAAAAGCACGTGGATATTTTGTATGCAGAATTTTTCAATTTGAGCAGCTTCTAAAAAAAGCATCCCTCCTCCAGCAACGCTTAGAAGTGCGAGCCATGCCGATAGCTCACCTCGCAAATTGCGGAAGCCACACATCGTTCTGCTTTCACACAGTGCAACTGTGGTTTGACACCTACTCTTTGACTTCTTCAACTACTTTTGAATATAAAATGCTGGTACAATAAGTTTGCTTTGTTGTGCAGACCTTTCTTAAATTTCTACCGCGTTTTCCCCCAAGTACACGCCTACGTCATGGCTGGCTAGCCCCCATCGTCGTTACATCTGTTGATAGACGAGCCCAGCCAACTCATCGAAAACCAAGGCGAAGGCAGCGCCACTTATAAATCCCTACAAATGAAGGCCTATCTGCACATTGTAAGTAGAAAAACTAAGAGGACGCTTAACCTTCGCCTTTAAGAGTAGAACGAGATAGTGTTATCGGGACCCGTTCACATCGCATCGTTCGCATACCGCAAGTAGGCTTCTGAACGTGGGAAAGCCAGCTTACAAAGACCAAGCTTACACCGATCCCCTTAAAGTCGGCTTCACTTTTAAACTGAAATGCATTGCTGGAAAGACGTTTTTATTCAGGGGCAAAATCCTCATAACAGAAAAAAATGTACTGCATTTCAATACCAATAAAAAGACCAGGAACCGCGTACACTTGTAGGTCACTTGATAGGTCATTTATGCATCTTCATGTTCTTGCCGCATGGAGTGCCAAACGTAATCTTTTGCGACATTTACTGAAGAATCAAAAATCTAAAACCGCGTTTAATGAGAAAGAAGGGCTCGTTTTAGCCAATACGATAGGTAATCTTTGCATCAGCAGGATTATCTCGATTCATCTTCTAAGCGGTTGTCTGTCTCTTTAAGTGCTACGTGCTATTTTAGGAGCTTTTAGTAAGTAACTTGAAAAGATGGGGATGTAAAGAAAATGGTCAATAGACAGGCGGCAACTTTAATACTCTGCGTCCGTGTATGAACACCACAAATATCACGTCCATGAAATGAAGTACATATTGTTCATTTTGACTTTCTAGTACATTTCATTTTGGTACTATGTGCGTATAGGCTAGTTCTTCTTGTGCGTCTTGAGCACATGCGAAAAATGTGTGGTCACTGGTGAAAACCTGTGCTCCAGCGGTCATTGATCTAAGCGATGTTCAGTTAGTAACGCAGCCAAACACAGAAAAAAAGATGCTGCAGGAACTCCCTAGTGGCACTTGTCTGATGATGCGTAAACACTCTTTCCAGTGCTCATATATAGTCATACTCATAAGTATCAGTAGCCATATGTAGTCATAAGGCATTCTTATATATTTACCCCCATAGGACCCCATGTATACCTATGGAGGGCATCGTGTCACGCGTTACTGACAGCCGAATGGACGGACAGATTTCCAGATTTCCGAGGGAAGTAGCCCTAGAATACTTCCGCATTAATAATCATGCACCTGGTGACACAGAAACTTCCAAATGAAGTTTTCCTTCCAACCCGCACTACCGGAACTGCGTAAAACTTCAAACAAATCCGCTCGTTCTTGCCTGTTATAAAAAAATTCGCCGCTGAAATTAAGTGCACGTAAGTGCAGCGAAAAGCAACGGTGAGTGGTTTCACTTACATGACAGCGAAGTAGTGCAGAGAAGACAGAAACCGTGTCTGCGAGACAAGAGGAATTTGGCAACCACACAAGAGTCGTGCACGTCGGCAACAGATGGAGAAGAACCGACGTACGGGTGCTTCGCAAGCTGCAATATCCCAGGCAAGCACGACGAAGGCGTGGAATAGGACTGCGTTGGACAAGCTACTTGTTCGCACTAAAGAAGCACAGGGAGTGGTGAGTCGTCCAAGCCGATGCAGGATAGACACCCTTGAGGCACGCTGAGACACTTGCACAGCGAAGATATTTGGACAGAATTAAAAGAAAATAATAATACCGAGAGAAAAAAAGAAGCCTGCAAACAAAGAGAAATAATTTTGTTTTTCTCGCTCGTGACAGACGATGCCGCGACCGCGTCGTCTGCTCGAGGGGAGAAAGACTGCCTGCCGAGCCCACGAGCCGATAAGAGCGCTGCTTAGCGGCGCTTCGGAGCAGCGTGGAAGAGAGATGAGAGAGAGCGAGGGGGTGGGATGCGTGGAGAGGTGATGCGTGAGCGACGAGGAAGACCAAGTGAGAGGAGAGGATGAGAGCCTTCGCTCCTGGCCTCTGCATCGACGGCAAGCCTTCCCGCGAGCAGCGTTGCCAGGGTTTGGAAAAGGTGTGCGATCGCGTGTAATAAATAAATAAATAAATAAATAAATAAATAAATAAATAAATAAATAAATAAATGAATGAATGAATGAATGAATGAATGAATGAATGAATGAATGAATGAATGAATGAATGAATGAATGAATGAATACGGTGTGCATTTAGCGGTAAATGCGAGAGAATACGTCAGCATTACGTCGCACCTTCTTGAGGTCCCGGGTTGATGATTTAAACCGCGTTCACCACATTGCATAGTGCTGTTGAGAAGCTCACTCGACACACGCCCTGTCTCTTCAATGTGCGAAGTGCAACTGCCGGTGGTCACGTATACACACACCACACACACACACACACACACACACACACACACACACACACACACACACACACACACACACACACACACACACACACACACACACACACACACACACACACACACACACACACACACACACACACACACACACACACACACACACACACACACACACACACACACACACACACACACACACATACATATATATATATATATATATATATATATATATATATATATATATATATATATAAGGGTGCTTCAGTTTAGCTGCAACAAATTTTCAAAAATTGTCCGTGGCAGATAGCACGATTATAATCCTTGATCTAAACTACTCGATGAGGCGGCCATTACTTCCACGAGATCTCAAAACTCCTATTTGAATAATTGACATAATTGCTCTAATTAACTTTTTATTTAATTATTTTTGCGGCACACCTTTCTATCTACGAATTATAGCAAGGCGTGTCGACTTCGAACGAATTCTCAGGACTGAACCAGTTTCGAGATATTAATTTTCAAAGTGTGCGACGAAATGCATGGGCGTTCCAGTTAACTTTTTGAGGAAAACGCTAATTTATGCATTGAAGCTCAACATGCCTCTCTCTCTCCTTTTCCACCTGCAACAGTTTTTTTCTTTATTTATTTCTTTTTCTTTTTTTACAATTTCACATTCCATCTGCTGCACATGCAACTATCTCTGCCCTAGGTAAATGGCTTTAATTATTGGTGCTGGATGAAGGATTCCAGTTACTCGATTTCACTTTTCAAGGAAAAAAGTATTACGGTAACACGTGAGAAAATCACGAGACGGTCTTAAATTTAAAAAATTAAAAAGACAGCTAATATTAAACAGCTAAAATTAAACAGCTAATATATTACGGTTAATATTGCACGGCATTAAACATCGTTTATTTAAGACAATTGAAACAAATAATGGTCAAAGTACAGGTGTAGTGCGTAGGGACAACGGGTGGTTGCCCAGTACTCTCTATAACTCGTGTAGCTGCATGTCTTGCGGCCTTCATAGACATGCTGACGCCCATAAAATTAATGCGCCTATTTAAATTTACACTGTTCCTATGGAAACCGTGATTCCTGAGTGTAGCACACGTCTGGTAAATGCGTTCTCTCCGCCCCATGTACACGTCCAGCAGCAGTAAGAGGTAAGGTATGTTGTTAGATCTACTAGCATCGATTGTGTTTGGTTGTGAATAGAATTACGATTGAAAGTTTTGTTTGTTTGAGAGCGCCTTTATAAGGCAGTTTTCTACCAATACCTCTGTTCTGGAGTTTTCGTTCTTCGCTGGAAGAAAATGGAATAAAATAGGAACGAAATTAAATGTTTTCGAACGGCACGCTTCGTGCTTCGTTTTACAAGGTCGCTAAATTCTTTTATTTCTCAATTACTTTAAGTGTGGCATTCTAGGACTACACATTTTCACGTTTGAGTTTGCGAAAGCTTGCAAGAAGGCTCTTCGACCGCCGGGGACCATTCAGAATTGTTCAGCACCGTTCAGTTGAAAAATGAAAGAAAATCACTGAAAAATGTGGGGGACCATGAAATGTGCGGGAACCACATTTTTTAGTTAATTAGCTTTTTTTATTATTCTTTGGGTTATAGTTGGAAGGGTGGAGAAAATAGGTGCTTAGGGAGGAGTAGCTGTTCAGGAGTAGATCCTAAGTATTCTAAGCGGCATCTGCCTTACATGCCGCGCGAAATTGAGACTTTGACCTATATTTATTTCATTTGTGCAACGACCTAGTTGCTTAATGTCCGATCGTTTACTACTTACACACGAAAACAACATTTGAAATATATAGGAGACATGTAAGTGAAGTAAGAAAAGTAACCAGCAAAGCTCAATAGAAAAGGTTTGGGAATCTAAATTAGTTTCTCGTGTTGCACTCCTGGTAATTTGACTATTCTATGTATTGGCGCAAGCAAATGGTTGCGTCAGCTAAAAGGATGTTTGGGTATCGTTATGTAGGATACGGGTTGCAAGACAGACAGCCCAATTTCTGCTCTGACTTTTGCATGCTTTACTGCATTACGTTATAACACCAAGCATAGGTTCAAAAGGGGAGTTGGCCTCTGCAGGGAGCACGTGAACCTCGCTGAACAGAGGTGATTACTACATACGGTCCCTGATGAGATTACCCGAAACATGGTCGTTGTCACACGTTTCGAAATCGACGACGATCAGAAAAGGCTATGAAGGCAAATGAACCATTTCTTCACGCCCGTTTAGAATTAGCGAAATTTAAGCCGAGGAACAATAACAATGGTTCTGACATGAAGACATTCCAGTATTCGGCCATCACATGCACGATAACCTAGGTCTATTATTTAAAAAAATATGATTGATAATAGTAAATAATGATATGTTGGTGATATTCTAAGCCGAAAGTTGTTGACAACATTGAAATAGTAGCCTTGATGCGTGTCGGTTTACAGTGGAGAAACCATTACCGAGTGAAAAGATCGAGCAAGAGCTTTTTTTTTTTTTAATGTCGTCGCCATAAACGCGTTATAAGCTCAACTGCTCCTGTCGTAGTCGTGTAAAATGCAAAACCTTAACGCTAAGCCCCGCGCTCTTGCGCCACTCCTTGCCACCTTGAAGTGCCTTCTGACTCGCGAGTTCGCGAGAGTCCCGTGAGAGGCTCTTGATACAAAACACGCGAAAGCTTTCTAGCACCGTTATCCATCATTCCATGACTAACACGATTACGCGAGCTTCTTAGGACACAGTGGTGTTTTACGGGAAAGGACAAAAAAGAGCACTCCTGTAAAAGAAATTGAATTAACCCCGAGCGCCGGCGAAGCACGGTTTCGTGCGTTGGTTCGGAAAAAAAACTTACATTATATTTGCCAGAAGGAGCGGGCTACATTTCTTGAATTTTCTGGGTTGTGGCGCAAGAAAACGAAATCAGAAATGGAACGAATGCAAAACAGCTGTAACACAATTATATCCCCAAAATCGTTTTACTGCGAAGTTATGCATTGCGAAATACAAAGAAAATGAATCAAATGTAGTCGCGGGTTCGTTAAAGCAGTGACAATGTTTCTTGATGCTGGTAACACACTAAGTAGTTTATAACTTCGTGTTTCTGCTTTTGCACTGTATGTATGTGGTTTGTAAGTAGGTCCCGCAAATGACGCACTGCAGCTATTCATTGGCTGATATTTAACGTAGTAAAACAGTAAAAGCAATTCTTTATTTATTTGTTTTAATTCTAATCATTTATGCCCACTGATGTTTCTCTCGCCTTTCCTCGGACACGAAAACAGTAAGCTGCATCTCTCGAGCCATCCGTCCCTTCCTGTTCCTGTTTGGCCGCAACAATTCTAGCACGGCACGCACCGCACGTCAGAGCACAACAGTACGTCGGGTACTGTGCCCTGAATCAATGAAGAGGGTACTTTGCCGCTTTTGACGCTCTTCGCGGCACTTGCGGGAACTCCGAACATGCCACGAAACCGTTCGTGCTGCTCCTGAATGCACGCCAGATACCAGAAGACTCGTCTTGGCTCTCCTGTATACTTGGCTGAGGGAGACGACACTAAAAATAAACACCACGCAGCGTTTGCCATCTTTGCCGGCCTCACGAGTGTTATCCAGTTTGACAAGCTGCTTTAGCTGAATGCAGTCTGAATGCGCTTGTCATAGCAGGCTCCAAAACGGGCTGCTTCGATACAGTGCATGAGAGCTCTTAGGCGTAACTTGCAAATGGCGCATTAGTGATACACATATGCGGGTGCACGCGGGCTTGCAAGGTCTGGCAAGCCGCTATGCTGATGCGAAAAGTGTGTCGCGCGGCAAGGCCAAGGCGCGTAATGTGGGAGCCAAGTGCCAACAACCAGAGTCGTTTCCGGTGCGAAGTGAACAACACAACCTGCTTCAGTAGCTGGAACGCGACGTAGCGGTTAGCGTGTGATTAATATTCCCTTAATCACCCAAGTGCCGTAATTGATGTGATAACTGCCTCTTGTGTATTTATTCCTTTCCTAACGCACCGGAGAATATAAATTATGCATTGGATATTTTCCTACAAGTTCGCATTCCATTTTTTTTTGTAGCTGTTCCGGTGATAACCACTGTGAGCCTCAAATGCGTGTTGCAAGACCTCCGGCGCCGTCAACAATTAACACGCGCTACATTGCTTTGATATCTCCGTACAGCCGTAAGCCAAGGGTTATCTAGCCATTTCCATGGCTCATATGAACAGCTTGGAGTAATGGCTAGTTTTTCGGGCATGATCTTCGGATAACGTTGACGACTTACGCTATTCACTTAGTTTTAATTCCTTCGGAATGCACCATTGGAAGCTGAAGAAAATCTCCTCAAATTTTATGTGGTCTTTTATATGTTTCGTTAGCTCGAATTTACTTGTATGCGTCAAGCAGAAATACCAATCTTCATATACACACGTACACACAAACAAAACGGTTGCGCTAATTTATCTATTATGGACCTACAGAACTCGCTCATTTTTGTTTTTCTTATTGTAATGCAAGGTGGGGCGCGAGAATTCTTGCATTACCTAAGAGTGATATTTCGTTGCCTTATGAATTTCTAAATAACACGCTAACGCCCCATAACGCTCCTGCTGAGAGACGCGCCCTGGATGCGTCATGCAAAAACAGCGTCTTCCGGGTATACGTACGCGGCCCGCGAACTGGATTCCTTCCAACACCGCACACGACGGCTACGGTCCCGCCGTCCTTGAAATATAGTGACGAGACGGTGCTTTAGCGAGCAGTAATACAAAGAAAGAATGAATGAAAGGAAGAAAGAAAGTGAAAGAGAAGTTAGAAGACCTGTGGTCTAGAAAGGCATACAGGAAACACTGCGCCGCAGTGCATGCTCCGTGTGCTACATGAGAGGAAAATCAAGGAAGTAAACTAAAGAGAGCTAACCGGGCTTGGGCCACTGAGAAATGCAAGCATTTCGACTGAATCTGTGCAGCTTGCACAAGTTATAGGGTGCGCTATGCCGCTGGTATACGCAGCGAAAGAACGGAATTTCGAGTTTCTACTTCGCGTATCTTGAAGACGCGTTGTCGATCGCGCAGCACGGTTGCATGCGCAGCATGTCACTACAGTGCGGTTTCCGCTGCATGTATCATTAGAGGTGTGCAAAGATGGGGAGTTATTGTGAAGCTGCTTGTTGCACGAAACGCTTAGTGAGAGAAGTTATTTCAGTCTCGAGAGCTCTGGTGCGGCACAGATAATGGGATCTCAGCAGTACAGCCCGTGGTATGCTGTGGTGACGCGCCTTGTTGTTTTTATCTTTCTGACGACGGACTTATTGACGACGGATTTATTGAAAAACAGTGCAAGGATGGCACACAGAGTGAAACAATCGCTTATATCAGTTCTGTGGCTTCTTCACTCTGTGTAACGTGTTCGTGCTGTGTTTTCTTAGTAAGACACGCATCGAGTCCATCCCAGTCCTGCGGCTGTCATATTACAGCATTAATAGCACTTCTTAAGCAGTCTACTACAAGAAACGTTAGCAATTATGTAGCGCATTGCTACGGCAGGGGCGTTTAAGGTTGCGTTGCTCTGTTCGAGCGTCTGCGCGAACTTCCGTGGATCCGCTGAACTTCTCGTGAGCTCTGCTACGACCCCGACCACTTCAACTCAGTGCTCGGCGAACCTCGCTCAAGTTTTTAACAGCGAAGCTGTTAAAGCTGGAGGAGAAACGTCCGAAGTCCACAGAAAACTCCGCGCCGTTGCCAAGCAACAACCAAGCCACAGCTGCGCACCACGTGGCCCAACTTCACCTAGCCGCGCACGCGCCAAATCAGTAGCGATGACGTCACCTCGCGTTGCCTAGTAACCACTGGCGCAGGCGCGCGCTCGCTTCGCCCGACACAGACACGGCTCTGCTAAGCTCCCGCCTGCTGCGTGCTACTGCGCATGCGCCATGACGTCATCTCGGCGTGTCGTCTGCTGCGCGCCACCCGTACACTATGCATAGCTTTCGCCCCACTTCTCCTACGTGTGCTCGGACTGCAACGATCTCTTCCCCAATACTATGGTTGGCTTCCGCGCTAAACTTTCTACTCATGACATCATAATTCAGCTCAAGCACCAAATTATCGATGGCGATAAAAGCTCGAGGCTGGACACCAGAGCCATCTTGGGGCTAGACCTAACTAAGGCTATCGATAACGTCACGCATGAGGCCATACTGACCCAACTGGCACAACTCCAGGTTGGACACCGAACATATAACTACGTCAAGGATTTCCTGACAGGTCGCACTGCCACCATCACCATCGGAGGGCTGCAGTCGCCAATTATTCACCTTGGCAGCAAAGGTACGCCGCAAGGATCGGTTCTGTCCCCTTTTCTGTTTTACGTGGCCTTGCTCGGATTACCGCCTGCATTAGCTAGCATCCCCAACCTCAAGCATAGCCTCTACGCGGACGGCATCACCCTGTGGGTCACCGGGGGCAGCGACGGGGACATCCAAGACACGGTGCAGCAAGCCATCAACGAGGTTGTTGCATACGTAGAACCCCGCGGCCTTGGTTGCTCCCCACAGAAATCGGAGCTCCTTTTATACAAGCCTACGTGGGGAGGTCGACGCCCAGACCCTCATCCCCCCCGAGATACAACTCCACGTGCATCAGCAACTCATACCTACAGTGCCTAGCATCCGTATCCTTGGCTTACGCATCCAACAAAACGGCAGAAACACGGAGATGCTCAAGCAATTAGATAGTAATGTACACCAAACCTTTCGCCTCATAGCACGCATCGCAAATCGACATCACGGCATGAAAGAAAACAACCTGATTCGTCTGGTAACCACCTACGCCCTTAGCAGGATCACCTACGTCGCCCCGTACCTTCACCTCAATGCGACTGACAAGCTCAAACTCAACACCATGATTAAGAGGGCCTATAAGCAAGCCCTACAGCTTCCAATTTCCACATCTAACGAGAAACTGGATGCCCTCGGCCTTCACAATACCATAGACGAGCTTATTGAAGCTCAGCGTATAACCCAATATGGACGACTCGCCAACTCCACCACGGGCAGGCACATTCTGCGCACCCTAGGCATAACCTACACCACCCAATTCGGACCAAAAGTACCCGTCCCTCCAAACATTCGCGCTCAGTTAGTTATATCGCCCATGCCTCGTCATATGCACCCAGAACCCAATCAGGAGCGACGTGCAGACAGAGCTAAACATCTACAAAAGCGCTACGACCAAGTCGCAGATGTAGCCTACGTGGACACCGCGGAATACCCCCACCAGCACGCCATGGCGGTCGCCGTAGTCGCGGGTCGCCTCGCCGCGGCCGCCGATACCGCCTCGCCGCGGTCGTATCAATACTCACCACTCAATCCGAAGAAAGAGAGGAAACGGTCATCGCCTTGGCTTATGCCTCTACCAATGCACACTACACCATCAGCGATTCAAAAACGGCCATTCGCAACTACACAAGATGACTCATATCACCACAAGCACAGAAAATACTGTCCGACACTCCCGCCTCAAGGAAACGCCGCGTACAGATCATCTGGGCCCCTGGTCATTCGGGTCTGGCTGGAAACGAAGCCGCCCACGATGGCGCCCGAGCTCTCGCACACCAGGCGCATCATCCGTCTCCTGCGCCTTCCGGTCCTGATGAGCCCTTAGTTCTGCACCGCGGACACGCGCGCGACCGCATGGTCACATTCAGAGAAATCCTCCTCCACTACTGCAGAGAGCGATTACGCTACCCACCAGCACACAAAACACTGAATAAATCACAATCCACCACTTGGCGACTACTTCAGACGCGAACTTTCCCAAACCCCGTGCTATACCACCGAATTTACCCCGATGCATACTCCCCACTCTGCAAAGCCTGCGAGGCCCGCGCTGACCTCGATCACATCATCTGGGCATGCCCGAAAGCTACACCCACCAACACTCACCGTACTAACACTACACACATCATAACTACGGCCGAGCAGTGGGAGACTTTGCTGCTCAGCTTGGACCCAGAAGAGCAGCTCTGGGCCGTCCGGATGGCCGAGACGCCGCCAGAAAGCAAGGGCTGGCCGCCGTCTGAGGAAGGGGAGGCCTGGGGGTTAGTCTCCCAACCCCCGCCGCCCCCAGACCCCATCATGGACACAATAAAGTTTTATCTCTCTCTCGGACTGCAAGTGCTTCGCGAGGCGTTCCCCGATGCCACGGACCACGAGGAAATGCTTATACACTTCGTACAACTTAGCACCACTTGGCATTACTTCGTATGACTTATCATCACTGCTTATAGCCAGGACCAGCTAGGAACCGATCCGCTCCGCTGTGTCTTTAGCCTTGCGCCACTAGTGCAAGCTACCCCGAATTTTTTTAGCAGTGGAGCTGTTTAAGCTGGCCGTTATTCCGTTAGTCGTCCACAAAAGAGCTGGGACGGTCCTCGCGGTAGCGCAGAAATGGTCCAAGCGCAATTGCACATACCCGTGTGAACGAGCGAAGCTGAGCCTGCATAAGTCCAGCTAAGCATGGTTGGGACTACTTAAGCTTAGTTAGTCATCGATAGCCAATCAATAGCCAATCAATAGCTAATCGATAATAGATGAATAACCAATGAATTCCGGAAAATGCTGGGGATGACTTGGTAGAGCTTAGCCTAGCCCAAAAGCCAGGACAAGCTAGGTGCCCATCAGCTCCGTTGTATCTTTAGTATTGCGCCTCCAGTGCAAGCTACTCTAGATTTTTTGCACCAACCGCAGCGCCTTAACAAAAGAGTCTAGCTGACGGAGGAACAAGTTTCGAACTTTGTTGAGGCTATTCTGCCTAAACTTGCCTGGAGGAACAAGTGTCCGGCTTCTGGCCGAAGGCACAAACGTACCACGCCTGCTTAATTAGGCAAGAACGCTCTCCATCACAGGAGTGCAAGCAGCCCTGCGATTGATCGCGGTCTTGAACTGATTGCTGGGTGGCGTATGGACGTGACGGGGCGCACGTTTAAAATGGAACGCTTAGCTGATATTCAGACATATATTACTACAAAAATACAAGTTGGAACATTCTAAATTTGTGGTAAATAATTGTCGTGTTCACGGAAGTTCCACGTGTAGCATTGCTGTTGTTATTTCATTTAGAAAAATGGGTGTGTGCCCGTTAGGAATAAGTGAGTGAGTGAGTACGAACTTTATTTAGGTCCTGAGGAGAAAGAATTAAAGCGGGGCCGGAGGCCCCGCCAATCAATCCGGCGGCTCCACCCAGGTCGGGGCCGGTAGACAGAGTCCTTCGGCGACGCCCCGGGCCCTCTGGACAGCATTGAGCTGAGCGATGAGCTCTGTGCTTCTGAGCGCTGAGTCCTGGGAGAACTGGTCAGGAAAGTTCGTGCCCGCGTTGGCAGGGCACGGCCAGAGCGTGTGTTCGAAGTTGTATTCGTGGCCGCGGTGTGGGCATTCAGTAGGAAGGTCAAGATTGATCCTGCTTAGTGTTGTTTGTGTGATGTATGTTCTAGTCTGCAACTGTCTGTAAGTGACGGCCTGTGCTTTTTTGAGCTTTAGAGAATTTTGCCTCCTAACATATGATTTGAAGTGATTTCGTGGTATGAAACGAGCGGGTCTTTGATGTCTAGGTTCCTCCAGGCTGGGTTGAAGCGAGGGGGTGGACCGCAGACGCGTAATGTGAGTTCTCGCGCCAGTTGGTGTGCCCGCTCGTTCGGATTACAGTCAGGAGGTCCGGAAATGTTGCCTATGTGGGCCGGAAACCACGTGATGTGTGGGGACGTCAGGTTGTCTGCTCCCGTTTCTTGGAAGAAGATTTTGTTGACCACCGTAGCTGCTTTCTAAGAGACGAGGGCCGCCGAGAAGGTTCTAATGGCTGTTCTTGAGTCCAAGTAAATGACGGAGGCTCCTTTGCAGCTTCGAAGGGCCACCGCGACGGCCTTTTCTTCTGCTTCGTGAGTGAAGTTGGTAACTACCGTGGCTGCGTTGACGAGCGAGCCATGGGCGTCCACCACGGAGACCGCGTAGGCGCCTCGATTCCAAAATCTGGCCGTACCCGCCGCGGTAGCTCAGTCAGCTAAGGCGTTGCGCTGCTGAGCACGAGGTTGCGGCATCGAATCCCGGCCGCGGCGTCCGCATTTTGATGGAGGCGAAATGCAAAAACGCCCGTGTGCTTGCGTTGTAGTACACGTTAAAGAACCCCAAGTGGTCAAAATTAATCCGGAGCCCTGCACTACGGCATGCCTCATAATCAGAACTGGTTTTGGCACGTAAAACCCCAGAAAGAAGAAGAAAATCTGGCCGCGTCAACGAAGCGGACTTGCGCTTAGTTACGTTTGATGTTGTCGAGGATTGCCTTGGCTCTCGCTGTTCTCCGCCCTTCGTTGTGGGTCGGATGTATGTTTCTTGGGAGTGGATCACGGGTCATTGCCCTCTTGGCATTTGTGCATAGTTGCGACTTCTCTGGTGGCATGAAGAGGGGCTGTATGCCCGCTTCTAGTAAAATCTCGATACGCGCCCTTGTGAGTGAGAGCCGACCGATTTGAGCATTTCGCTGTGCCTCAAAGAGTTCGGTTGCCGTGTTATGTAACCCCAGTTGGAAGAGTCATTCCGTGCTAGTGTTTCTAGTCTGATTAGTGTGTCGATTTTGTTCAGCTCCGTCTTCTTCCAGTTAATGGATGTTTCCTTTCATATTGATTCATCGTGTACGTACGAGGGATGAAAGAGCCACGAGCCTTTCGTCACTTAGAACTTTATCTCTCTACACGGGAATAGTCGCACTGTCGCCTGAAACTTTTTCCATATAGGCTACTTCCCTAACGGGATTGGTCAGCATAACCAGTGTAGCTTCTGCTCCACTGCACGGACTTGTTGAGACGAGTTGCAGAATGATTAAGAATACGAACAAAAAAAAAATTGTTGAACCGAGCGTGGAGACTTACTTAACGAAGACGAAACTTGGCAGACTGGCTGTTAGTGCGCTTGGTCTGACCGAGTGATTATTTTGAGTCTCAACGGGACACAGGGAGGTGCTCAGCTCTGGTGTTCTGCTCGGCAAGATAAACGACAAATGTGTTGGCGGTGGGTCAGAATTTGTGCTATACACAGAGCCAACACTGCTTAAGCTAGCCAGCAGACCGAAAAGCAACGTGAACAAAATAAAGCAGCGTCCCCCGCTCACACGCCTGTGGTTGCTTCCGCCATGCGCAAGCGCTAAGGAATCTGCCATGAAGATAAAGCGACTACTTCAGTGCAGGATTGCTGTACACAGGTGAAAGAGGGTCACATTCACTTAGATCATTAGAAAAGTCTCGCCCAATGCATAAAGTCGCGAGGAATGCCGCGAACTGAGTTCAATTTCCCTGCAGTGACACGTTTTAAGGAACTGATTAAAAAATATACACTTTTTTCGTATATACGATGGCTCGACGCGAGAAATATGATCCTAGAGATAACGTTCATAGGGATTCAGCGGTGTGGTGCGAGCCGAAATCTGCTGTCCGAGCTCGTTTTAACTGTGCCTCACTGTTTAGTAGTGCAGCATTTCCTTCGTGTCCTTAATTTCTTGTGGGTATAGCATCGGTCGCAGTCTCACAGAGAAGTCGGGCACTTAGAGGCATGTGAATAGCGCAATTTCCTGTATAACAAAGCAAAGTAATCTAAACAACGCTGCTTTAATCTAGGACTGCTTGCACGTTTATTGTTTTAATAGGTGCGAAGCTTCGTGCTCTTTAAGGTACTCAGCGTGTTTTTGCTACTAGCGAGGTACGTAGTGTTGCAGTAATTTCTAGTTGATTTTATGAATGATGCAAGCGGTGACCATTAAGCTCATAATAGCATTCAGACACTTAATCGGTCTGCTTGCATCTAGCCACGTCAATCTGGTTTGTTTGATTACTTTAGTTGTCAACTGAGGCGGCCCATGACTGACATGATTCATAGGATGCCCAGTTTCCAGGCCCTGCAAATTACAATTCGCACACTTATGAACATCATTTTCTTTCTGTGGTTTCCTCCATCCTGAATTTTCTTCCGTTGTTTTACACTTTTGCATCAGGGAAAAAATACGTGCTATCCGTGTGAATACTGCGGCTTCATATTTTTAGAGTATTTGTATTGCATTTGATTGGAAGACTGGCAGGTTCTCAAACCCATGGGGTCATTACTTGTTATGTAATAAGCTGCGTCCTGATGGACAAGGCGTCTATATGAAGACAAGATCCACTCAGAAACTGTAACGTAATGACTGTCGCAGTTACACAAAAATATCAAAGTATGAAATTCTTATGCTCCGTACGCATGGGAGTTGACCCACCTACTACTTTGAGGGCGACCACCTTGGGCTGTCAACACTGCCATTTTCTATCTGTAGCGGTTAAATGCATGATGCATGAAAATGGTTGTTCAGGCACGTTCGGTGATTCATGAGCATGTTAATTTAATGTCACTGTTCGAATAACTTGAAATTGTTCCTGTAACAGCTCAAGATGCAGGCGCCTATGATTCGAAAATAAAACCGTCTACAATACGCGTGCGGCGCACAGACCGCCGTCTACGTGGTGGCTGGGCTCCTATTTAGACCCGCCTATGAGTCAGGCTCAGGGAGGAATGTTTAGGAAAGTATGGATAGCTCGGTCGGCCAGACTTCGGCCGCCGAATGCCCGGACGGCTCCGTAAATAGCTCTCACTCACAGTCGAGCTCAGAAGCCGTTTTTCACACCGCTGTCTGCGGTCTGCGCTGCTTTTCAAGGATAAATGACTGGTCGCACTATTTAATGTTGGTGCTCATAATAGCAGCTTCGCCAAGCCAGGACGTTCCAGCCGGCTCACAACGAGTGCGCACGAGGCGGTGGCGTAACCCGGTCGTTCTTCGATCCAAGATTAAGAGGACTGAGCCGTCATACCGCTTGTGTTTATGCCACATATCTCTAACACTCCTCCGTGTACCCGCGCTCTTGCTCGGGGCGGTGCCGCCGCCTACGAGCAGAAAAGAGAAGTACTGCATTATGACACTAACGCGCACCGACAGTGAACGCTTCGGTGGTCTCAGCACTACGACGCCTCGATGCCAGCATTCGAAGGGACGCTGGCATCAAGAAGCACTACCAACGCCACCTAGGTGGCGTTCACCGTACTCAGCACAGCGGAGCGTGGCCTCCGCAATTAGCTCTGAAAATGTTTCTGAAGTTGATCGCGGAGGCTGCAATTACGACGCGCTGTACGCGCTGATTTGACTCGGTGACGATTCAGTTACGTGCTTTGTCTTGCGCGTTGTATTAGTGTGTCAGTTACGTGCTTCGTCTTTCGCGTTGTGCTAGCGTGTGCAGCGTAGTGCAGCTTCCATATGCACGACGGTTGCTCATGGTCATCGACGTTGGTAGTCGTGATGGAGGAGACGTGCCACCAGGCGTCAGCGTGGGTGCATCTTTATAGCCTCGCGTTACATGCAGCAAGTATAATATTGAGACACCCAGGGAACGTACTGTTGATAACTCTGCAGTGCGCACAGAGGGATCCGAAAGTTAGTTGGTTTTATTTTTTTTTTCGACATGGATAAGCCAGCAATACATGCGAGCAAAAAAGAACCCGACGTGAAGGAAAAGGCAGCAGCTAGGTCAGTGCTCTGCGCGAAAGCAGCAATCAAGCATTTATAGATTTTGCTGGCTATGGGAAGTGCAGAAGGTCTTGTGAAAGCATCGCGAGGCGAGCTATGCAAGTAGCATCGTCTCATGTTCCTTTTTGTCTTTTTATAGCCCTGAGATATTCCCGAGTCAATTTTACGAGAACACAGCGACATGTGCGAAATTAATAGCAATAAGGAGTTCTTTACGCTAAGTTTAGGTGGCTATAGCGTCGCATTCCGCATGCAGCAATGAAAAAACTAACACTTAACTATCTAAAAAGCTCATCAGTTTCATGAACTTCGTTCTGTCGTCTGACTGCTTCAAGCACAACCGTTGCATTTCTTATTCCTTTGGTGTGCTCTTTCTCTATGACATCGCGTCAGTTATGTTCACTAATCTGCACTTTCTTTATTGTGTTCAATTTTCTCTCTACAGGTGCAGAAGCATGCATTTTTTTCGAACTAATAGAATGGCTGCATGTATGGCGCACATAGTGACTAACGCCTTTGTTAATGTTCCGTATCGCCTTGCCTGCCGTCGGTGCTCGGCTCCTCAGAGCACATCGTTATTGCGATCATGCTCGGTTTGCGTTCAGTGTATTCAAATTTCACGAGATTCCTATTGCAGTTGCTAGAAGGATGTGCCTTGTGGAGAACAACATTCACGTGGAGCACAGTTGCAGTCTACCGATCTGGGCCAGTATAGTGCAAGAATTTCTTTCGCTCGATTCCATGCCTTTCTTATCAGCAGCCGCTCACGGCCGACCGACAGCGTAGTTGGAGCACCGTCTGCACCACTGATGAAGTGCTAAATTGAATTGGAATAGAATCGTTACATTATTGAGACTGTGGTTTGTTCTCACGCTTCGGGCGATCGGCTTTCTATGCTTTTGTTTTCACGATTTGGGCGATCGGCTTTTTAAGATAGAGAGAGGGGGAATGCAAGGAAAGGAAAAGCCGGGGGGGGGGGGGGGTCAACCAGAAGAACGTTTGGTTTGCTACCCTGCACTGGGAGCAAGGGAGAGGGCAAATAGAAAGAGGAAAAGAGAAAAATAATGGAGCAATGAGCACTGCTCGCACCCAGTAGGAGCTGCACACTAGGCGAGCGCTGTCCTAGTCCACTGCATGCAGTGTCAGCTTTCTTTCCCGAGACTCAGTGTGCCGCAGCATCACTCCTACAACTAAGTAACGATTGGATATAGTTCTCGAATAGAAAATAGTTTGACTGAGAGGTGCGTCATCCATTGCGGCAATATAACTGGTTTGTTTTGTTCCATACGAAGTGAATTAGGTTGGTTGACACATTTTCACTTGTGTATATATACACGCACTGGTAGAACAACACACGCACGGACGCAGAGCGAGCGAGAGAGAAAAATTGGTCTCTAATCCACGCTGTGAAGGTGGTTGGACAGCGAAGCTGTAAATGACACCTAGAACAATCACCCATTTAGAAGTAGCTTGAAATTATTCACATGGCGACATTCACATGCACTTTATACCTATTTATCAGCCTAAGACATCTCAGCGGCCTGCGACTTGGCTTACGCCACTACTTCGTGCACCTACAAAGAGTGGACCATAGCCAAGAGAAATGCACTTAATCACACTTTTGCCGCGCTTCGTATGCACGCTGCTCTTCAGGAGTCCTCACTATATGTAGCATAGTGAGGACTCCAATAGCACCGTCACAACACAAATCAGCTTCTAGGCGGGTACTTCCCCATACGAAAGTGTAGTTACGTCAATACATGCTTCGTATACTACAATTGCCGCTTCCCGGCCACTGCAGCTTATGCAACCATAATCTTCAGCGGGAAACGCTTGCGGTGAACGCTATGCGCGAAGGCGAGCTTTCAGGTTCTTTTCTTTCTTTCACCCGCACGGCCGGCGCCGGAAGTGCGGAGGCAAGCGCCATCTGCTGGTGCTGCAAGGAACCCAGTGGCGCGCGCCTCCCGTTGATTGGTTGAGTTTTTGCCCATGGACACGACAGATGCACTGAGGCGTAGAGATATACAGCTTCACCGTAAAAATCAGGGACAGACAACGCGCTCGGCTGTGTGTATAATGACGCGCGCACCGCACACATGCGCATTGTGGAAAGAGGCGCACGTTATCCAGAGTTGAAGACGCCGCTTAGCGTCGCGTACATTCAATGTGCGCAACCTACCTGCAGACGACCGGAAGTGGGAGCTCTTGAATGCGCCACGCATTTTATCGACGTGCACGGGACGTTGAGACCAATTGCATCGGCGCCGGATACAAACTGAGTGGTTCACACGCTCTCATGCGATTTCGCCTCTTCGAATGCTACGCTTTTTTATTCTTTGCGATTTTGTCCTACGGAAACCTTCTCCACCTATAAACAGGGGAGGTTCTTATGTCGAAGCGCAAAGGTGGCTCGTAGCCAGGAATGTCGCACGACGTCTCCACTGAGGCGTAAAACGCGATGAGCTGCGTCTTAGTCGGGTGTGGCAGATGACTGAAGGGAAGTGCTTTCCCGCGAGCATTTCTTGTAGCAAACGTCTTTCCAACTTGGCAGAGTGAAATAATATCAGTCGTGTACGACCAGGGAACGCAGGCGACTGAGTCAGCGAGGGAATGAGTGGCCGCGCCGGAAAAGGAACAAGAAGTGCACATCTTCCAATCGCATAAATCCGCGTATACAGACGGCGTCGGGAAAGTGTACTACTGCTGAGTGACGCCATGGGACAGGAAGAACAACGTGGGTTAAAGAACAAATGCGAATAAACAGTATTTGTGCTCAGTCGAGGACGGCAGTAAACTAGGTGGGGTGATGAAGTTAGGAAATTTGCAGGCGCAAGTTGGAATCAGCTAGCGCAAGACAGGGGCAATTGGAGATCGCAGGGAGAGGCCTTCGTCCTGCAGTGGACATAAATATAGGCTGATCATGAAGAGGTAGTAGAGAGAGAGATAAGAAAGGGGAAAGGCAGGTAGGTAAGAGGTAGTAGTTGTAGTGGTGGGTCATGCCATGCGTATACAACAAGCAAGTTTGTCATAACTGCACAGCGGAAAACAAGACAAAAGAAAGAAGGCCGGGGCACGTGGTTGGCTTGGTGGCAGAAGCAGTGACGAAATCAGGAAATCAAAAGCTACTCAATATGGCACAAGACAGCGGTAACTGGAAAACGCAGGGAGTCGCGGAAGTCTTTCTAGAACATTTTTTTTTTTTTAGGTTGGTGGATATGATCGACCAAAGGGCTTATGAAGATGAAGAGAAAACGCTACTTCAGCTTGTTTCAGTTTGTTTTTGTTGAAGTCAATATGATTCACATGGACCTGCGTTGCCGTATAGGTAATTTAACTTGCAACTCAAAACGGCACCTATAATGTTAAAACTATAGAAGTCTAATGAAGAGTATTACAGTATCTGCAACGAATCCCACTAAAACCTTGTTATTGTGGGGAAATATCTGATTAATTTTCTTCGCATATTGTAGCACATAAGACCGTACCACCGGTGCATGGCAAAACATTTTATTATTCTCATTCCATACATTTGTGCAAGGTATTACTATGTGAGAAAAAGTTTTTCAGAGCGTATATATTACAAACTGATATTTTAAAAACGATTTATTCTCATACAAAGCTCTCCAGGCTGAAAAAACAAAACTGTCAGTCTAGCAGTTATTAAACCACCAGTCTTTCGCGACAACCGTTAGGAGAAGGCATCTGATCCCGTATTCGTAAAACGCTCTTATAGGCTAGAATTGTTCGTAAGAGCAAATTTCAAGCGATACTGATGCCAAACATATTGTTAGCGAAAGCAGCCAGCTTGTTAAAAAGGGAATTCACGAAATAAACTCTTTGTGAATTCGTCTTTGTTGCTTAACATTTACAAAGCCCGCCGCAGGCAAAAAGAAATGTTTATGAAAGGGCAGCATAGTGCTGACTTATGACCATATTTAAGGAATAGTAAAGGAGTAGTGCTCTTCTCTCTCTCTCTCTATATATATATATATATATATATATATATTTGTTTGTTTTTTGTGCGCACGCGCGTGTGTGTGTGTGTGCGTGTCTAATTTACATCCACCCAATATGCCAGTTTTTAGTGGGAAACCATGAACACCTTTAATTGGTGAAAACAACACACACACACACTTGCGTGCCGCCTGGTTTGATTCTGGGGGGCTCCATCAAGGCTGATGCGAGGCCTAACGCGAGCGGTATTGTTACACTCTGGCTCCTCTTCGTCAACCGGAAAGCGTCGTAGAGCCCGCTATCTGGAAGGCAAGACCACCGTGCAATGTGTCTATAGGTTGTTCAAAGCGTGATGTTTATGTGTTATGTTAAAAAAGGAAGCTGCACCCATTCTAATTAGACCCCGCTTGCGCTATGCTGTCATAGCAGTTGCAGAGTTTAGCTCTCGTGCGCTGCGAGGTTCCAGACAGCCACGTTCCCTCGTATTAAACAGAATCCAGACCCTCGTTTATCAAAGCATGATTTTTAGGGTTAACAAACTTCGGCTAGGCATACTTTTAAACTGCAGCGCTCTAAGAAAGCAACCACGTCGAGTCGCGATGACGTTGATCGATGGCAATGGTGTGTCTACGCACGGCAGTGCTCGCTAACTCACATTTAGTCAACTTTCTGTTTCTTCCGCATAGACGGCTGGATAATCTCATGCGTTCAGACACACACAGTTCATGCCAACCCTATACCACTTTGAAAACAGCTTTACTGCTCCCGGCTCTCCTGTTTCAGTAATCGTGTTTAGCAGTCACAAAGAAGCAGTCATGCATTATATGGTATGCACACAAAGCTTATATGCTGAATCGGCGCGTAACTTCATTGCAAACGACTGCCAGAATCGCATTCTAGGTGCGGTCAGGCACCTTTATCCGTGTTTTAGAATCTTGTGTACCATACCAGTGGGTCGCACAACATAGCATTTAATTCTAGTATCACAAATTTGCGCATCTGCGAAAGATGCGAGCATAGACTCAGAAGCACGCTTGCATAAGGCCCTTCGGTGCTCTTGTTATCGCATGCTCCGACTTTCTCGCTAGACCACTTACGGCTGTCCCGGGGGGCGCGATAACTGCACAATTATTAAACTGGGAGTGTATTATTTGTTCCTGTAAACGTATCTGAGAATATCTTTTCCCCCCTATTCATTCATAATTCCCCAATCCACACAAAAACCATCATTCCAAAGAGTTCATGGAAATGTGTATTTTTGACCTTCGCATCTTTACAGATTTTTACAATAGAAAAAAGAACTCCTGTTTTACAAGCGGTAGATGTTTTAGGAACTTTATTTATTTGTATTGCCCTAAGGGCTCACATGTGTTGCAAGCATTTTAGATGGTAGGCGCTACATTGTTACAACAGCCCTCGAGGTAATTAGCACTTCAACTCCCACGTGAGTTCTTCTAGTCACCACCCAAGTCACTGTCACTCGTGAAATAATTCAACAATAAAGGCTTCCATCGAAAGTTTCACTGGATCCCCTCTCACACTGGCATTGCTAGAAATGACGACGCTGATACACTTGCGTAGGCAGCGCTCTCAATTCTCCCTAACGTGAAAGCATCAAAAAGCAACTAAGGTACGAAATCGGGCATCCGCGCTCACATTGTATCGCTTTGGATTCCGCCATATGCGCCTTGCGTAACCAGGTGGTTTCGTCGAGAGAAAGCCTCGATAATGTATCGAATAAGGGCAGGTTCTGCATAAAGCCCTGCGTGGCTATTCACGACGGGACGTAATGATTCTCCGCTGTGTACTTCGTGCAATGAGACAGGAGACATCGTGCGCTTTCTGTAGTCGTGCCCAAGCTAGCATGGTAAGGCGGCGAGTAACGCCGCTTACTCGCTGATCCCAAGAACTCGCAAAAGAAAGGCCTCCCAAATGCATGCCTTCAACACATCGTGTTTCCCGAAAGGATCCGCTATAGCCCGCAAGGAAGCTTCACGCCTTCTTCTCACATGTTTCTAAGAGACGCCATCCGCGAAGGCCAACACGCAAGAAAACCACTGACGATCCTCACGGACTCCCAGCAGGCCTGCCGCAACTTCCTGCAGGGAAGAATCGCAAGACCTTTGGCACAAGTCCTAGCCCAAATACCCAAGGAGGACACTGACTGACAACACCATCATAACCATCATTAGGATACCGGGTCACGCTGCCATCACGGGTAACCTGTATGCCGACAGAGCAGCTCGATAATTTGCACATAACCGAGCACTCATCACGCCGACTGCAGATGACCCTGACCCAGTTGACCCCGAGTATTCAGCAATCCTGAACTACCACAGAGGGAGTCGCTTGCGATATCCCCCACCCCATCAAATACTAAAGACGGAGGATGCCGCTGCCTGGCGTAGGCTCCAGACCGGCACTTACACGAACCTACACATACTACATCGCATGCACCCCACAGCCTACAGGGACGAATGCCCGTGGTGTGGGGCCACACCAACCCTATACCACATTACGTGGGAGTGCACGCTACACAACATAGAACACCATGACACGAACACCACGAGGGAGCAATGGGAGGCACTGCTGTCCGGCTCGGCCCTCGACGACCAGCTCAAGCTGATCCAGAGAGCAGAGAAGATGGCAAGAGCCAGCGGAGCCCTCGACTAGGGGCCCCGACCATTAGCGATGCCTCATTGGGGCAAGACAAAACTATCTTTGGATTAAAGTTTATCTATCTATCTAAGACACGCTGAACTGTTCGACAAATGGTGAATACCCCAGTGACAATGAAAGACACGCTCGGAGCAATCGCCGGCCTCGATCGCCAGGCTAAACCCGCTTGTAGTCACAACATACCACTACCACCAGCACTTCAGCTCCAGGCTACCTACGGCGTCGTGTTTCCTCCGCGACTGTCCGTCTGGCGCCGGACGCTGACGATAGCGATCGACATAACAACACGATATCAGCGCCTATGGTCAACCATGGAGGGTAGATACAAATCAGGGGCCGAATTCACTGACCTCTCGGTTCACAAGGCCCCCTTTCCACTGGCCGACTGCCTTCGCTAATAATATGTTTATAGCCAATCCCGATACTGAACATATTATTAGCATAGGTGGCCAGCCAATGCCAAACAGCACGTACGACCCCAAAGCTATGTGAATTCGGGTCGATAATTTTTTGAATTTGGCCCAAGGTTTTCCTTTTTAGCAATAAAATAGCACAAGTATTCGGAAGTTCGTGTTTTGTAATCGGAACTGTCCACGCTGTGGTTAAAAAAGATAAAAAAGAAAACACGTTTCAATTGCGAAGTCCATAATATTTAATGCATTCGTTGGGTCGGAACAGCTTTGAGTGTAGGGGCATGTCCCCACTGGCTTAGAACCTGTGGGGGCGACTACCCCCACTGCCCCCCTGGTTCGGGAGCCCCAGGTCACCACCTACTCAAGCAGCATACAGACCAGCGCATCGCGAATGGAACGTTCCCGCCCCGTGTTCACGGTCGAGGCTTGCCTCGTCGTGCTAGAGCGCAACTACTGAAGCAAAGTGTGGGCTGTGTGAACGTGTGCGAACACTTATACAGACAAGGATATGTGGCCAGTCCATCGTGTACGTCTTGCGGTTGCGGAGAGACCCTTGAGCACCTGATATGAGAGCGTCCCGTTTTCAGAGCGCAGCGCACGTCGCTAGTGAGGGACTATCATCTCCTTGGCCTGCGGTGTACCGCACTCGACGAATGTTTGTACCCCAGTGGTTTTGCGTCTCGACGTGATCAGGCCTCATCGCGCTCTCCTTACTTTTCTAGAATTAACTAACTTAGGTTCACTTGTAGCTTCTGTTTTCAAATGACAGTACCTCAGAACACTACTTGTCCGCTATTTTAACATTCTTTAGTAGCGTCACAGGCAGTGACCGGCCATACTGTGCCTGACCTATCTCTCTCTCTCTCTCTCACTGTGTGTGTGTGTGTGTGTGTGCGCGCTCTTTCTTTCCTCTTCCATCACCTTCTTCCTATCTTCCATTTCTATGTTTCTGTGTCCTACCTTCTGAAGAGTAGGCAGGCGTTGTGCCACTTCCGGTGGCATTTGCCTGCCTGCTTCTCGCTTGCCCATTCCTGCCAAGTGTATACATGTTTCAAATGAAATAATAATAATAATAATAATAATAATAATAATAATAATAATAATAATAATAATAATAATAATAATAATAATAATAATAATAATAATAATAATATAACGGAATAACGAGGCAGAAAATTGAAAATGCCTATGCATTTACGTACAATGCAGAGAAGTCGGCCCCCAAGCAGGTGTGCTAATATTTTCTACTACTCTGCCCGGGGGGAAGGTAAAGGTGGTAGAACAACGGAGGCATCACAATGATGAAGTGCGAAAGAGGGGACGCATATATGCAGGGCACAGCGGCCTATACTAAGGGCCGCGTATCCAGTGAAGTAGCATTTCCGGGAACTAACTTGTTATGGGAACTCTAAATCATAATCTTTTGCTGGAAGCATCCCCATTAGAAGGAACCAGCCCAAAATTTTATCTTGTACTTGATCACCTAAAGCGTTACGTAGCGGGCCGGGTAGAATAACTAACTACCAGACATAACTTCGGTAAGACGGGTGTTTTCCGCCATTTAATGTTATTCTCCGACGACCCCTCTTCTTCTTCTCCCTTCTCTTCTTCGTCTTCTTTTCACATTTCTGAAGTAGTCCGCTTCACGTTATAAGACAGACACCCGTTTTTTTAAATATTATTATTATTTCCTTGCGTTATGACGGATTTCACTAAAATCAGTATTTCCTTCATCGGTGCTGTGCTGTACGTCCCGTTTCGTGATTGTTCCATTTTTGCGTAGGTTGTTTATGTTTTGTCTTAATCTTCAAGAAATGTACCGCCCACTATGCATGGTCCTATGCTACCGCCCATTCTACTATGCTTTGCCTCTGCACGTTTGCAAGTAGCAACGTTGCACGTGGCAGAATATCGCCAAAGTATTGAAAAGCTATGCGAAGTACCTGTACGACACGAATGGGATCAGGTACCTCAACTTGAAAGTTGAGCGAACAATATCTGTCGGAACCCATCTTACAATTAGCCAAATTAGAGTTTAAGCCAGTGGTTGCTCCTGCTGAGCCCGGAAGTTGGAGAAGAAAACGCTAGCTTTTCACCAACAGTGAAAGGAAAACAAGTCTGGAAATAAACGGGGCACGCGCAATGTATAAATTTGCTTCAGAGAGAAAAGAAAGCCTGCGCCGATGTAACAGCACGCGAACTGAAGGTGAAACAAGTTGGCAGTGAAGGCGAGGAGATTGCAGCGGAATGTGGGAGGCGGGCAAGCGTAGTTGAGAGTAGCCTAGCGAGACGGACAGAGTCGGCTTGTTTATTCGCTTTTGTCTACGCTCGGCGGCGTACACACGGCAGGCCGCGCAGTGTCATTCCGAGGTAGCGGTGGCGTAAACATCGGCAGTGAGCAGGCGCGTCCACCGCTTGATCAGTTGCTCGATTCAATATCACGCAGCCGGTCGGGCGAAAGCCCGTCTGTACACATTGAAAATCTCTTACTCGTAGAAGAACGCCTCTCTGTGCGTATAGGGTGTGGCTTGCCCCACTGCATAACCGTTCGCTCTTCCCCTGTATACAGCATGCCACTATAATGACCTGTACATTGTCTCACTAAAACCGTGCAGCTAAAGGGGTGCCAGCTTAACCAAAAGCCAAATTCAGTAATCTGGTCTCGCGCAATAAGATCGGTCATTACGTGCACACTCGCCGCTCACGAATGCTTATTTCAACACAGTAACCTAGTTGCCGGCTAATTGTTAGACTTTATGCGGGAAGCTTCACAAGTTCGGTCAACGGAAATCATGCGCCGGCTGTAGCTCTAACAACGTAGAATGGTTTTATTTCGATGCGTTGTAGTGGTAGTACCAAGCAGAAGAAAGGTCGGCACGTAGGCAGGATATTAAAGAAGAACAGGGAGCGACGCGTCTTCTTAAATTTATCTTTGTGCGATTTCGTGACTTCCTCAGACGACCGGCGCATGCGAACATAAACATGTAAGAAAAACAAGCGGCGTCCGAGTGCTATATAAAAAAAGAGAGAGAGAGAAAAAAAGAAAGCGCTAAAGCCGGATATGTTCCTTTTCATGTGCAGCTAGGGTCACACGGGTGCATTTTGTCTCCGGGAGCTCTCCTTACCTTTTTTTTTTCTTTTCAGTAACCCCTTTCCTCGGTATACGTAGAAAATCACACGTGCGTTTTGTTGACCTCCCTGCATTTTGTTCTCTTTCCCTGTCCTACTCTGTTTTGCTGAAAATTGAGATTATTTTTTTTTCTTCTGACAGAAGCGGCCCATGGTAAAGTGGACTTAGCTTTTAACGATATCACAGAAAAAAAAAAAAGAGAGAGAGAGAGAGAGAGAGAGAGAGAGAACAGCGCTTCAAGACGGGACACAAGGGAAGAACTACACACACACACACAGCGCTGTTTTTTGTTTGTTTGTTTCTTTTCTTCTTTGATTCTTCCCCTTGTGACCCGTCTTGAAGCGCTGTTTTCCTTTAGTGATAATGAACCACCTAGCCCGTCAGTCAATCCTTGCGTAGTAACGATGTTCTGCCGCTCTTGTAAATACATCGTAGACGACACTGTCCTGTTTCAGCGTGTCGCAGCAAAGAGGGCAAGGCCAACGAGAGGAGCTGAGGCCGGTCACGATGGGTATCGGGCGTGGAAAAGGAAAGACACCGGCCTTCGTCCTTCGCGCTTTCCCAAGCATGTGTGGGCAACTTCAGGATTTAAGCACTGCTTAATGTGCAGCTACATGGCAGGGCAACTTCCCGAAGAATAAATACGACCGCTGCGCTAGTTCTGGTGAAAGTCAAGTTCAAAGCGCGGTCGGTGATTTCCCAGACTTTTGCACACGTCTTTTTTCTTCTTGGCTTGTTTAATAAGACAAAAGCCTTGCATGTCTCTTCTGTCAGTCGGCCTTCAGCGAAAACTCGTCGGCGACACGAAAGGTACCAAAGGGCTACGAATCTTCGACCTTTGGTGGTAGTCGAACCCTCGGCCTTTGGTAGTAATGAAGGCGAAGTTAATTCAGGCACAGTTAATTAAGAAAGAGTTAAGGCACTTGAACCCACGACCTTCGGTGGTAATTAAGGCGAAATTAATTCAGGTGCAGTTAATTAAGGTAGAGTTAAAGTACATTTGCAGATGTGCGTCCATAAGCCTTCAAACCACGCTTCAAACCACAAATACTTCCTGCTGCCACTCGCAAGGCTTTGCATTCGCGTGAGGAGCAAGACGATAAGCAATCATTAAAGTAAAAGCACGTGGCCAACCCGTAATTGTGTCGTCTCTTATTAGAATAAGCGTAGACCAAGGGGGAGAACTCTACTAAAACACACAGCTTGCTCTGATTCTGGGCCCGAATTCACAAAAACTTCTTACGCTAGAATTTTTCGTAAGAAAGAATTTTAGCCAATCCGGATGCCAGACTTAGTGAAAGCGGCCTGCCAATGGCAAAGCGAACTTACGAAAGAAAAGCTTTGTGAATGTGGCCCCTGAAGTGCTAGGAAAAAAAGGAAAATGGTAATTTCTCATGGCTTCAACGCAATGCACTTGTCTAATGCGGTGAAGCATACAGTGTATTGCAGTGAAGCGAAGTGAGAATTCGCGCGCGTACTAAGTGTAAGCAGCATGTTGTTATTAAAACTGGAAACCTCACTGTGCCACGGTCCTCGCCTTTATTAGAGCGATAGCTCTACTACTCCAGGTACAAACCCAGAAAACGCCTCGTTCTGTAAATTTGACCTTCAAGCTCAGCCAAGGTCAAACTGGGACTTAGCCTGCCACTACCGGCGGCTGCTGCGTACGCCATGTGGGCGCCCATATCTTGAAAGCGATCTGCGATGTGTACAGAGTGCGCTGAGTGCTAGTAGCTTCGTATGCGCTGTGCTCCCGACGCTTAGTTCGCGTTGAAGCGAGACGCAGCATGAAGGTCAATTCGCTCGCTGCTGCTGCCGCGCCGAGCAGCGTCTGTGTGTTGCCTTGTGGTGCAAATGCGGTAGTTGCTGACGGCGCCGAGCAGCGTCTGTGTGTTGCCTTGTGGTGCAATTGTAGATGCGGTAGTTACTGACGGCGCCGAGCAGCGTCTGTGTCTTTACCAAAGCAAGCAAAACCATGCTATCACTCGACAAACTTGGTTTAACCACGTTCAACCACGGCAATTTTAACACGAAAGTGTTTTATGCCGGGGTCCACCAAGACTTCACTGACGTATTTCCGTCACGGAAATACGTCAGCTTACAATGTACACGAACATAATACAAAGAAAGAAACCTGAAGAAAAAGTTCCACAAACATGCAAAATTTGGAAATCGAACCCACGACCTCTCGGTCCGCGACGATAGATCGCCGAGCGTTTAACCCATTGCGCCACAAACGCATTTGCAGAGAGCTACACAGACGCGCCTTATATATCTAACACTCCTCCGTGTACCCGCGCTCTTGCTCGGGGCGGTGCCGCCGCCTACGAGCAAAAAAGAGAAGTACTGCATTATGACACTAACGCGCACCGACCGTGAACGCTTCGGTGGTCTCAGCACTACGACGCCTCGATGCCAGCATTCGAAGGGACGCTGGCATCAAGAAGCACTACCAACGCCACCTAGGTGGCGTTCACCGTACTCAGCACAGCGGAGCGTGGCCTCCGCAATTAGCTCTGAAAATGTTTCTGAAGTTGATCGCGGAGGCTGCAATTACGACGCGCTGTACGCGCTGATTTGACTCGGTGACGATTCAGTTACGTGCTTTGTCTTGCGCGTTGCATTAGTGTGTCAGTTACGTGCTTCGTCTTTCGCGTTGTGCTAGCGTGTGCAGCGTAGTGCAGCTTCCATATGCACGACGGTTGCTCATGGTCATCGACGTTGGTAGTCGTGATGGAGGAGACGTGCCACCATGCGTCAGCGTGGGTGCATCAACGCCTAAGGGCGCTTTAGCCACAAAACACCAATAGACATTATATATCAATGCGCAATAAACATTACACTACTTCTGTGAAGACACGTTTCACTTTCGTGTTCTATACCGATTCCTATATAAGAGGGATCAACCACATTTTTTTATTATCTCGGGTGCTCACCTGAGGCCTCCGCGATGAAGCATAGTGTACTGGAGTGAAGCGAACTGAGAGCAATACACTGTATGCTTCACCGCGGAGGCAGCAGGTGAGCTCCCGAGATTATAATAAAGGCGATAACCGTGGCACAGTGAGGTTTCCACTTTTAATAACTTGTTGCTTACACTTCGTACGCGCGCAAATTCTCACTTCCCTTCACTGCAATACACTGTATGCTTCACCGCATTACACAAATGCCTTGCGTTGAAGCCTTGAAAAACTACCGTCTTTTTTCTTCTTTCGTCACGCGGCTGAAATATGGCACTGCGTCCATCCATGATTGCACGCATGTTCTTAACCGGCCGCCTAGCAGCAACGCATTACGCTGCACCATGGAGGAACGAGAAGCTTTCTTTCTCCATTTACTCCATCCATGCGCTGCGCTCATGACCGGTCGTGGCTGCGCTTCGGCTATAGTGTACTAGAATACGGTTGAGTGGGACGAGCGGCTGGAGCGGTGCATGTCTTGCAGTCAGGCACCCGACGTGGAAAAATACTGTGGCAGCGCTGCGATAGAAGTGGATTGGGCCGCATCAAGGTCGCGCCGTTGGAAACTGCTGACGATACTGCTCGGCAGGGTCATTCGTATACTACTACTTCGCGCGCTGGTATTTGCGTACAGACCGCTCAAATGGTGTTCGTAATTTCATATGACATGTATTTATGCCTTAAGAATATATTCCTTTCATTGTCTTTTTATTTTATTTTTTAATGCCGCGCGGTGATCGTTTATTCGGTCTCGGGTCGGGTTCGGGCCGGTTTCGAGCCTGGCTTGGGCCGGGCTCGGGCCTAAGGTAAAGGGGTGGTGGGCCGGGCCGGGCGGGCAACGTAGATTATTTGTCTCACCATAAAACTTTTGGTCGGGCTCGAGCGGCCCCAACGTAAAAACGGGCCCGGGCCAGGCCCGGGCGGAAAAAATCGGCTCGTGCAGTGCTCTAGTTCCTATCACCAAATGGGGCGTCAGTGCTCACTGCTGCACCGCGTTCAACGCGGCGGCAGCCAGCGTCGGAGCGTGATCAAACTGTAATCTCGGAGACAACGTCGAAAGCCGCGGCCCTGGGTGCCGCCGTGCTATGGGGCGTGGCCTGCGGCGAGAGCCAATAGGCGTGCAACTCTGATTCCCTGTTCTGCGTCGGTTAAGTTTTCCTTATACGCCACCGGCTACGACACGGTCAGGAAGCAGTGTCGCTGCAAACATACGTAATTCGACTGCAGGGGCATGATGGGTGAAGCGCAAGAAGCACTGAGCACTCATAGTGACGTCACAAATGTGTAACTTCAAACATGGAGGCTATGATCAGGCAGTAACTCGACATGCGTCAGATAATATGCAGTCGCTAAGTGGAACTCACGTTCCCATATCCGTATAACGTTCAAAATGGCAATTATGAAACGCGATGAAATCGCCACGGTGCAGGGGTGTGAATAGAGAGACGTTCGTGACAACAAGCTTGCCAATATTTCTGATTACGTCCACACAAACCATTAATTCTTTTTGTTCTAACGCGTCTTGAGTGGTACCTAGAGCACTATGAAATATACCCAGACACGTTGACAGGATTCAGGCGCGGCCGTTCATCTATAGACAATGATGTCGACTTTTTGACGTACGTGGAATTCCAGAAGCCCTGTAAACGCTTGTCTGCTGCCTTGTTTCTAGACGTTGAATTGAATGAATCCATCCTTCCATGAATCCATCCTTCAAGCGTTAGAAGTAATAGGACTTAGTGGCAAGATATATCTCTGGGTTTGTAGACACCTACAGATGCGATCATTCTACGTGCTCACCGGGGATGGCCCGACACCCCAGTATTATAGTAGCCGCGGAGTGCCTTAGGACGGAGTACAAAGCCCAACGCTTTTTAATCTAGCCCTTATTGCACTAATCGAGAACCTACCAAGCGCCGTTCGACTCTATCTACGCCGACATCTGTATCGGGACGTCGGGGGTGACACGACTTCAGCTTCGCGCTCGGCTTCAGAAGGCGGCCTCATCGACATCATACTACCTTCGGAAACAAGGACTGGAAGCTATGTGGGAAAAGTGCGCAGTGGTGGCATTTACCCGGAAGCCAATGTATACATACGGCATATCAATCAACGGACGAGTGACATCGTGAAAGGGAAAAAATATCAACCACCGGAATGTAGCAGGAAGCTACAAAGGGGCGTGATATCGTGATATCGTGGATTGATATCGTCCAACAGAAGTCACAGGTTCTTGGGGGTTGTGATTCACAGAGACCGGTCCTGACTACTCACGTGAACCACGTGAAAAAGCGACTTGTTGTTATTTGCTATCTGTTCAAGTTCCTTGCAGAAAAGAGCTGGAGGGTGTCCACACAATCCATCTTACAGCTGCACTGGGTGCTGTTTGTTGGGTTCCTCCAGCACAGCCTACCTGTTATGTCCAACACCTGCAAAACTAATTTGCGTACAATTCAGAGCATCGAGGCCCAAGATCTTAGGATATACCTTGGATTGCCACGCAGTGCGTCAACGGCTGAAACTATTGCCATTGCTCAAGATTATTCAATCACGACGCACATCGCCATCGAGACAATGCGTGCACATGTCAGGCACATTGCCCGGACCCGTTGCCACCACCTCGCCACACTCACCGCGGAAACAACCCGCACGTCACGAAGCACAACTGTCAGTGCATATCGTGCCTCGCTTAGATCGGGGTACGCACCTGCGGCCAGGCCGGTGTCTCCTCCGTGGTGTTTGTGCCGTGCTGAAGTGCACCTCAGAATTACAGGTCTTCAGAAAAAGTAGTCATACCACCGTCTGCACTAAAGCAACTGAGCGTACTCCTGTTGTACGAGAGATACAGCAGTCACGTGCACGTCTATACAAACAGATCGACTACATCGACCAGTTCTGGTGGTGCTGTGTTTATACCGACGAGAGAAGTAACAATGCGATTCAAGACGTCACATGTCACGATGTTCACGGCTGCAGAGCTCACGGCTCTGCGCAGTGCACTTCAATTTATTGACGCAGAGAGTCCTTGTACACGGGCCGTGTTTTCCGACTCGAGACCGGCTTTACATAGTATGCAGGCAGTTCTCCGACGTGGAGATAACGAACAACTAATGTACAAAATTGTAAAACTGCACCACAACGTCAAAGAGAAAGGCCGCGAAATTATTTTCCAGTGGCTCCCTGGCCATTGCGGGATCAGTGGAAACGATCACGCAGACAAAGCTGCGCGAGAGTCACATCAAGAACAACACAGCTTTCCCATTCTTCTTTCCAGGACAGACGCTGCAAGGCAGCTTCGTCACCTGGCAGGCAAGCTATCTTTAACTGAGTGGAACACCCCACATATAAGGCGTACCAGGCTACACGAACGTGGCACTCCCTTCGCTCCAACTCCGACCTCCACCGGGATTCACCGACGTGAGGCATCGCTTCTATACCGGCTGTGGTTGGGAGTGGCTTTCACGAAGGCGTACTTTGATTGGAATGACCGACAGTGCGATCATCCGTTGTTCGTGCAGGTGCTACTTGAATACCGTCCCCAGCGGTCGTCGGCCCACAAAGCTGTGAAGGCACTTTTGTCTTTCTTGAGGGCGACTGGCCTATGTGAATGCCTTTGACTTGCTCAGGCCCTCCGCCTGCGTGAGCGAGCTCACCGCGTCTTTCCCCCCTCCTCTCTCTATCTATCTTTCTACTCCTTCTTTCCCGTCCCCCCAAGTAGGGTAGCGAACCAGACATATTTCTGGTTAACGTCCCTGCCTTTTCTCTTCCTTTCCTCCTCCTCCATTGTTTTACAAATGTTATTCCGTCTCCTATTGGTTGTTTTCCGTCTTGCCCCGCTGTCTGCGGTGTTCTCAGTTTCGCTAATGACATTTGTTAAGTCTTTTCCGTGTGCCCGTGTGTGTATCTTAATTGCGGTCTTACCCTGTGTCCTATAACAAGCGATGTGAAATGGCTACTGGTTGCCACAGCCGTTCAGCCGAGTACACAGCCTTTCGCTCTCGTGCGTACGCACTATGTTTCTTGAATTTTTTATTCGATGACGAGTAAGTTGTTCATGGAAAAATGTGTTTTTTTTTTTTGCTTCAGTGCGATGCAGCCGGAAGTGCGTGAAATATGCGCACCTTTCTATTTCAAAAAAAGTATAACAAGTTTTAAAAATACAGACAATATTGCTCACTGCATATAACATAGGGAAGTTTGCAGACGCAGTCGTGGACAGAACATGGTAAGGGTGGAAAATACGTAAGGACACCCGTCTAAACCTCCTTCCTCTTCTTTTCCTCTTTAGCGAAGGTCAATGATTGGTCAGGAATTTTTTTGCGTGAATTCGGCAAATTAATTTTGTCTTCTCTAGCAAAGAGCACATAATTAACAAATACCGTACATACTTTATCTGATACGAAGATATTGAACGTGACGATGAGCATTTTTGTTGTCGATCCAGAGTCCAGGGAGGCACTCATAGTAAGCGACATCCATGATTTAAAAAAATGTATTTGCTTGCGGTTTCACGCCTAGGCTAACACGCATTACGAGACCTTCAATCCGCTGCCGTCCAAACACTGGTGGATCCCAAGGTCCCAGGGCGCGAAGGCGATAGGTCGAGGCAGCCACAAGAATTTGCATTGCTAATGCTTGAGCGTTCAGATCAGCTTTATAACAGCGCCGCTTGTATCTAATGAGAGGAATGTTTTAAAGTTTGAACCCGCTTAACTCCAAGGAAACGAGCTGCTACATTTTTCTCGTCGCCTCACCGTCGCTTTCTCTCCCTTCCGCATTGTAATGAGGCAGGAAGGCTCTCTCTAAGGCTCACTCACTACCTGACCCTTTCTCTCCCATCTGTTGTCGTTCCACCACTGCTAATCGATGGAAGAACGTCCGCTCTGGGCTAATCACTTGCTATGCGGTAGGCGCACTTTCCTGGTACTTCAGGATGCGTATATCGTGCACCAAACTTTAAAGATATGCATATGTCACTTAGCTGGACAGAACTAAGGTAATGTCGTTCACCTTCGCTTGGAGATACTCAGAATATTTTTGTAATCCGCCTAATTAAATAATTTGTCTTAATTAACGAATCAACTTCTGAAATATTATAGTTAGATGAAAAGGGGCAATGAGAGAATTGTAGAGAACCATGAAAACCTCCCGATGCAGCTTTCTGTTGTTCGATACGTGCCACATAAAAAGTGTTTTTCCGAGCGTGAAAGAAGCCCGCGATACACGAAAAGTGCCTCGAGCGGCCAGTCGTGCGGCAATGTTGAGTGTATTCATGGGCTTCTTTACCGCTTGCAAAAACACTTTTTATGTGGCACGTATTGAACAACAGAAAGCTGCATCGGGAGGTTTTCATATTGCTTTACAATTTTCTCATTGACACTTTTCATGTCATTATAATATTTGAGAAGTTCATTTATTAATTCAGACAAATTATCTAATTAGGCGGAATACAAAAAAAAAACACCGCATATCCACGGGGTGAATGATGATGAGTGGGCGAAGCTCCGGAGGGAATCATCGGTAAAACGTGAATCTTCCGTGTAATTCGCCCAGTCTCGCCGCACTAAATCGAACGATTGACTTCCACCAATGACACGCGCCATATGTGACGTCATTCCTATTTTATAACAGCGCCCTTCTTTATAATTGCACCATCTCCCGCTTAAGGGGACGCTAGCATAAACGCGTTAGAAACGTGCAGTACTCTAAGGGGAAGAGGACACAGCGTCTTACGCAGCCGTTTACACATGCCGGAACGTGCACCGCGTTTGCCGACGCCATCAGCGTTTATGAATACGGGGGTAAGGCGGAGAGGCCACAGCGTCTTACACCAGCTTCTTGCACGGGCCGTAACGCGCTAGCACAAACGCGTTAGAAACGCGCAGTCTTTCGTTAATGTTGGGTATTTATTGCCATCGTGGTGCGTCTGTCCATGTGCGCTTCGTGGCGTAGTGGTTAGCGCCACGCGTTCAGAAGCGAAGGGGTCCCTGGTTCGATTCCGCTACGGCCACAACTCTCGGAATTTTTTTTTTCTAATAAAAGTAGACGTGGCTACCTACTACGACGACTACTACTACTACAGAGGAGGGACAGACCCACACCCTAAGGAGCTTCGCCCCTAAAAATATTCTAAGTATCTCCAAGCGACTGCGAACAACATTACCTTGGTTCTGACTAGCTACGTGGCATTTGCACATTTTTAAATCTTGGTAAAGGCGTAGATTACGCGGGATCGAATCCCGGCCGCGGCGGCCGCATTTCGATGGAGGCAAATGCGAAAAACACCCGTATGCTTGCGTTGTAGTGCACGTTAAATAACCGCAGGTGGTCGAAATTCCTCCGTAGCCCTCCACTGTATGCGGCGTGCCTCATAATCAGAACTGGTTTTGGCACGTAAAAGCCCAGAAAGAAGAAGAAGATTACATGGCATTTGCGGGCAGCGTTGGTGGTATCTAGGCGTGACGAAGAATCCTCGGACCCGGTACGAGGCCTTTCTTGCCAAATTGATAGCTGCTGCAGCTATTCGAAACTCGCTGTGGCGTCAAGGACGCTCGCGAATTTTGTCAGCGAGGTCAGCATTGGAAGCGATGACCAAGGCGCGCGGTCTGTTTACACAAGTACAAGGACTTCACTCAGTAACAAATTGAAAGTCACACATTACTGCCTCGCCGCTGAACTCGTAATGGCGAATTATTGTGAATTAATAGAGCAAGCACACTTATGAGAGATTCATGCAAAAGCAGAACGTGTTGAGCGGGCACTGCTGCAGCGGGAAAAGCGTGGATGCGTAAGCGAAATAAACTCGCATGCCTCGCATGTTTCGCGCATGGGAAAGTAAATATAGAAGAACAAATTGTTTTGACATTGTACTCTACGTCTGTCACGGATTTTGGAAAAGTTAATTTTGAGGACTGTATTAACTTGAGACGGACAGCTTCAAGCTACAGGAACCTGTCCAAGTGTAGCGAGCTTACGAAAATTTAAGCACGAGTGCTTGGCCTCGTGAAGGAAACAGCTGATTTTTTTTTTTTCACCAGTGACTTGAAGTACGAGGCACAGGGGCTTGAACCATTGATGGCAATTGAGAATGACGCTTCTTCATCAATGGTGTAATTTGCAGTTGGTGAAAAGTCATGACATCTGTTCTATTGGTCAAAGGCATGTGCTGTCGCCCACATGCAGCCAAGTAACTTGAATTCTTACCTGGTTATTGAAGTTCCTAAAGTCGACGAACCTGAGTGACCCTTTAAGCTTTTTGCGTCTTTCTGACGAGCACGGGAACGGTATACACCTACTTCCTTTCTCTATTATTTCTCTATCTTGTCGCTTGGGGATGATGTGTCGAAGGTAAGAATAAGTTCCTGCCGGGCGTCTGCACATAGATATGCGAGGGTTATGAAAAATATTCATATCTTTCAAAAAAGTTTGCCAATACCATCTAAACAGCACTAATTTCAATTTCTTCATGGGAAATTGTCAAAAAATGCGCTTTTTGCCGAGTGTGCAGACGATTGCGCGTCTTACATCTTAGTTGCAGTACTCAAATGCGCAAGGAAAGAATATGGGTTAGACAAAAGGGGGGGCTAAGTCGGCCTCAGGGGGGGGGGGGGGGGGGGGAGGGTTACAACCCCCCCCCCCCGTTGGTGCGCCACTGACTGCAACTTTTGTTTTATTGTATAAAGTTTCTCCCTCTCTCTAACCGCGTGCGAAGGTGCACGTGAGTTGCAAGATCGGCAAATCTTGGCAGGGTTCTTCAGTAATCTCGATGTACTCTAGGCATGCAAGCAACCGCGCCACCTTAAATGTAGTTAGTATTCACCGGAGTGGTGCAAAATCCGGTCTGATAAAGTATAAATAATACCGCCAGTAGCTATTCCTTACAAAACGGCACAGCTTGCAGCTTGACTTGGCTATCAGTCTCATCCGTCCCCCCCCCCCCCCCCCCCCCCCCTTCTCCCAGTCAAGCAATGTCTCCACAAAACTCGCTAGCTTCCCTTGACCCCTTAATGTTTGTGCGGTCCTTTTTTTGTAATATATTTGTTGTAATTAAAATCAGTGCGTGCGCACTTTCTCGTCCGTCTTCTACTCTCGCGCTGTACGTCTAATTATAGCAGGGCGTCAGAATCGGGATTTATTAACCTAGAAAGACCCTTCATGTTGCTGCAGTTGGAAAGGCTGTTTTCGTTGAAACTCTCAACCAGAGGTTTGAGGAGCGCTTCTTTGTTTAGCCAGTGACTTCTCATTGACACTTTTAGGAAAGCTGACTCATCGCGGTGTAATTGGGGCCAATAGAATGAGGCGAAGAACTAAGACGCCGCGCGCATAAATAAAATGTCTGACTAACCTCGCACGGACAACATCGGAGGCGAGACACGTGACAGGGCAGAGAGGAAGTGTTCTGAAGTTTCAATTTCCGGTTCGAAACAAGTCGCGCCCAGCGCCAGTGCCTTGATGGCGTGCCGTGTTTTCGAAGCTCGAAGGGCGGCTGGTCCAAAGCGGACTCGGGCCGACATCCAATCACGGAGTCCCTGATAGTCTTCCGACGAGAGAATAATGTCTGGAACTTTCTTTGACGCGGATACACTGCCCGTGCCTCGCTGTGGCTGCACAACGCTTCCGTTACAGGGACTCTAAAGGTGAAGGCTATATAGCCTTTAGCCTCTGCTCCCGATCCTGTAAGAATTCAGGACAAATAAACTTGAATGAACTCCTAATCGGTTTAGTCAGGTAAAGTATTCTATCAAAACTTCAGCTCTTTAATTTCGCGGTAATAGGTTGATCATTAGCAGGGGAAAAGTCTTGCCCCGGAACCCCAGCGCCAGCATACGTCAGTGTTACGTCATGAATTCAAAGCATGTTTTCGTGCTTGGGCCATTGTGGCTGAGTGAATGTTCTTGAAACTTGTGAAGTTCAGTCTCTGACTATCTTAAAACACAATGTAGTGTATCTTTGCTGATAACAAATTACCTAGATCCGAGCAGACACCGTGAAAATCTGCAGCGGGAACATAAAAACGACATTGTCACCCTTCACTGTTGCCATCTTTCCATTCAACCGTATCATTTTCCTAAGCCTTCGGCTTCTTGGCTACTTCGTAGTTGTGCAGGACTGGCTGTTACAGGCGGATCTCTAAGACATTTGTTAATAATAGGCCTCTTGAGGCTTCCTTTATACGGCGATATGTTTTTAGTTTTCGGAATACGTTCTTATTTTTAAGTATTATATTTCTTTCGCTGCCATTTAATTTATATAGTCACCTATCGCTTGTACCTGCCGTCTGACGCAAAGGTGGGCTCTCTTTTAGAGGTGTTTCAAATGGTTCTGATCTACATAATCGCCGTTGTATTCTTACCGTAATGTAGTGTTTTTTTTTTTTTTTTTTTTTGCTACAAAACGCAGAGAAAGCACACCGCGGAAAAAAAGAAAGAAACAAACAAGCTAACAGTGGATGCCGCTGTTGAATAAACGTTATACTAATGCGATATTTGAGGGTGTAGCTTTGACTTATTGCCCTTCCGAAAAGCTGGGAAGTGCATTACAAGGCCCACGAGCAAGAAGCACAAGCAGCCCCGAGTGCGAGAAAACCTAACGGCACCAGCCACGGAGTTTTCTTTTTTTCTTCGTCATCACAATTTGGAAGGCTCCCGTACGCGTGCCTGTAGGTGCTTGGGTGCCTCAATGCGTTCGTCCTCCCCCCGGAAGAGGCGAGGTATCGATGCACCCAAGTAGTTGTCGTGCAGTAGCGCCACCTATCGATAAGTGATTTTACCATGACCAATGAGCGAGTTCAGCGCCGCTCGATGGACGGCGCTTTCGTAGGCGAATATATGTACCTTGAATTCTGAGGTGCGAGATAAAATTGAAGAAGCAGGCGCGCCTTCTCGGCGCTACTAGATTACTTGGAAGGAACAAACCTTTCCTCGCGGCTGTAAGTCGTGCCGCCGCCTTCCCTCCTTACCGCTGCCCCCCCCCCCCCCCCCTTTTTTTTTTGACTCTTTCTCCTCTCTCTCACTTTCTTTCCCCCTTCCCCCCACCCGTGCCCTAGATCGCCGAGCGTGCGCCTTTGCTACACAGACGAGACCCGACGTACTGCACGCGCACCGCGCTTCGCTCAGCACTTTTCGGCGCTGCACTACCAACTTTAGGTTCACCGTACTCAGCACAGCGGAGCGTGGCCTCCGCAATTAGCACTCTCACACACACACATTCATTAGTGTGTCAGTTACGTGCTTCGTCTTTCGCGTTGTGCTAGCGTGTGCAGATATGCACGACGGTTGCTCATGGTCATCGACGTTGGTAGTCGTGATGGAGGAGACAGCGCTGGTCATTAAGGGCGCTTTAGCCACAAAACACCAATAGACATATATATCGTACATTACACTACTTCTGTGAGTTTCACTTTCGTGTTCTATACCGATGGAAACTTTTTTGAATTCTCCTCTCTTCACTTTCTTTCCCCCTTCCCCCCACCCGTGCTAAAACCTTGATCAAGAGGAAACTTAAGCTAAAACCTTGATCAAGGCTTCCCACGTATTTTGAACATTGATCCGCTTATTGAATTTCGCATACTGATAAAGCTCAAGAGGCGTCTAGAAACAGTTGATCACCGTCCGCGAGTGGGTACCACGTACACAGAATTTTTTTTACATCGTATTTTGGCCAAGCTGAACACCGTCACTGCGAATGTGGTAGCTCAGATGAAGATGCACAACGTCTGCTTTTGAATGCGACGAACAGAATGAGCCAAGAAACCCATTGGCGTCAAAACTTTAGAGACTAGATCTAAGGTCAATGGGCCTAAAGAAGATATGACAGTGGCCAACAAGTAGCCATCAAAAACATGCGTTTTTGGAGGCCACTGATATTGCGGAGAAATGCTGAGTGTCAACTGGTGAAAACACTCACTACACGTATGCGCATTTGTATTTATGCATACTGTAAGCATTTTTCTCTCATGTGACATTTTGTGCATGTGCATTGCAATTGTAGTGTTTGCAACATTTATATAGTGGTTAATCTTACTATGCACAGGCCTTTATCTCTTATGCCATTTGTGTATTTGTATTGTGTCTGTGGTGTTTCTGACACTTAAGATCAGTCAACTTTTAATGTGCCATTTGGTCATGTACATTTTCAAAAACTTTTGCGATATCTAATATTATGTGACATTTGAGATATGTGATGCATGTCACCCATGAGAAAATGAGTAGCTGGTATCATGTCTCGGTGCCAATATCTCCTTATTTACTCATGGAAATAATAAAAAAAACAACGATTGACGCTCTGTTTCTGTATATGCTGCGCATATATAACATTTCTAGATATTAAAAAAATCTCCTTGTGCCTCTTGGATCCTGAAAGGTCACGGATTTCCATCTTCTGCAACTATGTAACCACGACAGGCTTAACTGCCGCGTATTATTAATACCGCTGCTACTGCCAGGTAGGCACAGATAGGGGGTACCACGTACACAGAATTTTTTTACATCGTATTTTGGCCAAGCTTAACACCGTCACTGCGAATGTGGTAGCTCAGATGAAGAAGCACAACGTCTGCTTTTGAATGCAACGAATACAATGAGCCAAGAAACCCATTGGCTGCATTTGCATCGTGTCTGCAAAGATGCAAAGGCTCCACTGCAGCTGGCAAAATTATACGAGCCAAAGCATTAGTAACTCGCAGCGCTGGCTAGGGTCCATGAAACAGAGGTTCAGCGACACGTAATTTCGTGCGACGCACATAAAAATAAAACCGTCACTGCTTGTTTACTCGATGCCCGCTCCGTGTGGCCGAGAAGCCTTGATCGAGAGGCACAACATACGCGTATCATTGCTTGCACCGTACGCTCCAATACCGCAAAAAGCGTGCAGCGTCGTGGAAGCTATATAGTATATGAGGTTCAGACTAATTGAAGGCCAAATTCACCAAGCTTCTCGCGCACGCAACAGCGGCCAGTGATTGGCTGTTGACCCATCGATCGTATCGCGATTGACCGGCGCCCGTGCGCCATCCGACAATGAACCTTTCCGAAGGCCGAGCATATTTTCAAATACGAAACCTGATTGACCGACCTAACCTGTAATTTACACACTCTGGCATGGTTCACGTCACGCGAAGCACGGATGCCCCAAGTCCAATTATGTCGGCAACTCGTCCAAATGTGCCCTCACGCCAAAGCGGGAGAACAGTTGATAACTCGAGACGCCCGCGGGCTTCCACACGAGTTCAAGTACGCCGCCCGCAGAGCTCGCGTTTAACACGGTGTACTAGAATGCGTCTAACGTAGCCCAAGAGAAGAGAAAGGAAAGCAAGGAGAGGAAAGGCAGGGGGGTCAACCAGGCGAGCGTCCGGTTTGCTACCCTACACACACTAGGGGAAAGGGAAAGGGTGAACAGAAGGAGAAAAAGAGGAAGAGAGTGAGCACTGAGTGCACGTGGAGGATGCACAGGAACACTATAAGCGGTCTCTCAAACGCAAACAATAGAGGAGCATAAAGCTGCCGACGTTTCGGGTGAGCCACACCAAAAGTGCGTCCCTGCGGCCCTTTGGAGAAAAAAGAAAAAAAAAAGGTCCAACCAGCTGCTCCCAACCAATCTTTCCACCGGTACGTGAACTGTGCGTGCAAATACCGCTCCGAAGCCTCGGAAACTCCTCTCCTGCCCACCGGCAGAGTTCAGACACTTCACGATCCGCTCACCTTCGTGCCGGTCGCGTGACGTCAGCACGAAGGCCAAGCCTCCTCGTTTTGCCCCCAGTCGGGGACAGCCAGTTCTGCGTGCTTTCTCATTGGCGCCGGTTGTACGCGCGACCGCGACCCCTTTTCTCTATGCTCGTTTCTTTTCAGGCGCACGCATTATCGGCTCTGGTACGAAGCCAAAGAAGTGGTGAAACGATTCCGCCATCACTTCCCTCCGTCTCACCCGTATAATTCGCGTACACACTATTTTTTACTATGTTTGTTTGATTATTTTCGCTTTCATTAGCGGTTGTCGCGTGGCCACAGCTCGAACGGTCCGCGCCGTTGAAGAAGGAGCGTGCTGAGAGCAGCCGTTCTACGAAACGCTGTCGAACTTCGCCGTCCGCCGCGAAGACGGCACCACGTGGGACGCGGCCTCCGGTTAAGACGGGATCAGCCACCGCAGTGTCCTTGTCACTTATTTTTGTGCGTGATCGCGATGGTGTCCGGCAATTTACTTCCTACGAAAGCGTCCTACCGGCCTTCCGACATCTGTACGACCGACGATTCCTTGGCTGGAACTTTCCACGGCATTGAAACAACGAGCTACACCAATGGTCCGTATATAGCTGCCTTATCTATTTCGAAACTCGTGTTTAGTGAGTTGTTACCAATTCTGGATAAGCGCTCACACCGTATAGTTCTTGCTTTCATTTTGCACCTTGGTTAACCTCCCTGCCTTTCCTCTCTCTCTCTCTCTCTGCACCTCGATGAAGAGGTGCTTTCACCTGTTTGTTGGTTACCTCAAGCTATGAGTGGAAAGCTTCACCTTTTTCTTAGTGTTTTTTTTTTTTTTCAGGTTACCGCGTAAGTATAACATCACGTCATCAAAAATTTGGTTATTTTTCAATTTTGACATGTGAATCAGCATTATTTTCTCGAGTAATTCTCATCACTCATTGCGCCTCAATGCATATATACGTGAAATGGACAAACAGAAATCAGGTACTTCCAACATCTGCATCCGATTCCCTAGCTAAATCTATCTATCTCTGTCAACTTTGTCAAATTTGTCACTATCTCAGATTTTCAGCCTTTTCATAAAGAAAAACTGTTCTCCTGCAGTGGTCTCGTTCGAGATAACTGTGACTTACTCGAGTGCGCCTTTGGCTGAGTATATAGCCATGCTGCCGTATTTGAATTTTTTCTGAAGTAACAGCATGCACGTGCATTTGTAATTTTTGTACGAGGATGTGCAAGTATGTACGAATAATTTTTAGCTCATAATACATGCAAAAGCGCCATTTTCTCAGAGCAAGTAGGCGAGCTTGCAAATAGAACTGCAACTTCAATATGAATGACAGGAAAAAGAAGATAAGCCAAGATGAATTTGCTTTTGTACGCGCTGCTGGGCCGAAAAAAAAAAAAAAGGGGGGGGGGGGGGGGGCGTCGCACCTCTACAATGCAGTATTACATAACGTTGGTCTGCTCGTACGTGGTCTTTCTTGAACAGGAACGCTCAAATGATCGTCACGAGTTATTGATAAAAAACGAGAAATGTGAGTTACTTCAATGGCTATCGCATCATGGGGCTACGTCAAGCATATTTTTTTCCTTTCCCTGTCTTTCAAGCATTATAATAAAGTTTTTTTGGTAGCACTATATTTTCGCTTTTTTCACGCTCTCGAATATGCATTACTAGGTGAAAAATTGTGTCGAAGGTTACTTCGTTGAATCGTTAAATCGTTACTTCGGGAACACTTTTCTTAGCTGGATCAAGTGACGATGCAGAGCAATCGTGCGTCGTTCGAGGTGCAGGTCGCATTCTACTGAGGTGACGTTCTTTCGTGTATTTTATCACCCTGGAATATCCTCTCACACACTAAATAAAGTTGAAGCTCAGAGTATAGACGCTTGTGTGATACGATGTGATACGATATAAACCGCCAAGTATCGTTAAGTGTTTATATATATATATATATATATATATATATATATATATATATGTGTGTGTGTGTGTGTGTGTGTGTGTGTGTGTGTGTGTGTGTGTGTGTGTGTGTGTGTGTGTGTGTGGTTCGTTAGCTAGTAATAAATTTTCGCTGTTTCTCATGAAGCAGGTTTCACTGCGGTCTTCGACGCCGACCCCCCTGACACTTTATGTCTGTTTATTACGCTGAAAACTTATCTCGAAGCAGTCGCGAAATCAATCGATTGTTTTCTTTATTTGTTTATTTTTTAATGTAACTAAATGTATTTTTTTCTTACATTTTTGCTGCATGTGGTCAGTTCTCTCCAATTTCATTTGCATATCTAGGTACACGCGGGCAGAAAGACGCAGACGCTCTACGGCTTCTGACCAGCCAGAGATCTGATCCCGTGATAGCGTTTTCACGCAGCTACAGTGGCACGCACGTGCTACTGCCGTGGTTCATTGTTCATGACTTCACCACTTAACATCGCGCAACACTTCACCATAAAATGCGGGGGACCAAATCGCTTCTTACATAAGTCTTTTTCCTGAAATCGTGTATCTTGAAGTTAGATTGCACGCAACTAATTAGTTTTGTTATTGGTACTACAGAAATCTCACCTAAGTATTGCGAGGATTATCACAAAAAATAATAATAAAAGAAAAAAAAACACGAGGAGTCATTCGACTTCGTGAAGGTGGATGACCAGCGAAGCTGTAGCACATCACACAGGATCAGACAAGGGTACACGTATTTATTTTCATCATTTGATAATGGTAGTGACGATAGTTTTGTGATCATAGGGATATACACGGATTGGTTCGGTAGCAACCTGAGACAGGTTCTTGGCCAAAGTTAAATCTGTGCACGACCGTTGTTGAGTAGGTGAGTGACTTGGATTGGTGTGGTACTTCAAAGCAAATGCTTCTAGCACAAACTCAGTGAACCATATCTTGTCTGGTTTTGAAAGGTCTACATTGAAGTCTCCAACAATGAGCTGAGGCGTACTGTCATCATGGCTAACCCATGCAAAGTGCGTGGTCATGAACTTATCGATATCACACTTGGTTGTGCCTGGATATATATATATATATATATATATATATATATATATATATATATATATATATATATATATATATATATATATATATATACACAGTGGGTACCACAATTCTGTCTTTCATTTGTACGGCACAGTCCCAGTCAGTCGTATTGTCCTCTTGCGAGTCAAGGGTGTGTATACATTTTGTCCTTTGCATATATGGCGACGCCTCCTGCTCGGGAGTCTGCTGTTCACAAACGATTCCAGTATACCCATCGACTTGAAAAACTGCATCTTGATTTACTTATTTCGTTCATAATTATTGATTACTATCACTAATATTAGGGGCGTAGAGCTTGAAGCGTGCTTCACCTCCGTCGCGGGTCGGTCCCGTATTGCACTATCTCCGGGATCGGCGCACGCTCACCTAGATGTATTTTTATTGCTGACGCGCAAACACGAGACGTACATGGGACCCTAGCCAAATACGGCTTCGCTGTAAAAGAACGCGCAGTGAGGAAGAGGACACAGGCGTCTTTCTTTGTGGATTCCTGCTTTGAGTGCGTCTTTCTTGAACGCTAATCCCATCAACAGTAATGCAAAACTGGCCCAATAATTCGGAGCTCAGTGATGGGCGATGCCACCACGCGTGGCCACCCTCAACAGCGGCGCTGTGTCTAGGCGCCCTGGCCGCTCTTCGTGCTTTCCTTCGAATGTCTTTCTTGATCATGGGTGTGAAGTTGCGCTTACGCTGCCGGTTTTGGCACGTAAAACCCCAGAGAGAAGAAGAAGGCCTGGATGGCGAATACTTTTGATTTCTTTCACGTAGCCTTGCCGTTTTCAATCCTTACTGAGTGCTGCTTTCAGCCTGTAGCCTATACGTGCGAAGCTCCAGCACCCACTGGTCAATAGCCGCTCTACCCACTCGACATGGTTGTATTTCGTAATCTGTGTGATGAGGAAATGTCCTTGATTTTCCTGCTACCAGAAACACTCGCCATTCGCGTTTTTCGCAGGTTACCTAGGCGTTCCGGAGGGCTTGCTATTACGCAATTTTCTAAATACGACAGCGTGCCCGTCAAGATGTCGCCATTTGAAAGACTCCAAAAACGCACGCACTGCGGTAGTGAAAGAAACTAGGAAAGAAAAGAAATAAAAAGAAAAGATTTTCGCAAAATATTTATTAATTTCATTCATATTTTCGCCATCTGAAGAGATAAAGAAATTCGTTTCAGATCAAGGCTACCTAACCAAGTACGGTGCGTAATCGAATGACTGGCAAATTCTATGAGTTGTGCAATTACTTTTCGATGGTCGGTGGACGTAGAGAGCTTGACATAGACGTACTTAACAGGGGGAGGGGAGCAAAGGGGGCACTACCCTCCTTCTCCTCTTTACTGCCAAAAGCGACAACCTGCAACATCGGCTGCACACTGGCGAATCCAAGAAAACAGCTTGTGATGGCAAGTTTCTTAAATAAGAAAAGCGACAACGTCAAGAATGGTTTTTCTTTTATTACGTTTGCATTGCTTGGGCAGCGAGGATAGTCTTTCGTGTGTCACTGCGATGCACGGTAGCAGACGACGCGTGGCCGGCCACACTAAGCAGTGTAAAATGTGTATACGGTTGTGCGCAGTGCGAGCCGCCCGCGGTACGTGCTTTGTATGCCTGTATAATGGAGCAAGCTACCGCTGGGACGTTCCCGCCAAACGGTGTCAGCCGCCAAACAAGCGGCTGACACCGCTTACAGCATCCCGAATTCTTCCGGCCCGTCTAACCATTTTTGGAAACACAAGAGCAGCAAACTATAGGGCTATTTGTTTTTACCGACACTTCATGCAGGCTCCTGCATACAAGTGTAGTTCAGAGCAGAGAATATGACGTCACTTAGCTGACTGTACTGTAGCCACTCAGAGCAAACTGTATGTCGTATCTTGAACTAGCAGACGAGAAACGCCGCACTGCGCACTTAGCCTATCTTCGCCCCGACTATATGCCTTTGCCAGAACACCAAAAGCCGATGTACTAGTTTCAGCAACTGCAAAACTGGTAATCGCCACCATTGCGCCATTCGTCGAGTGCCGCCTAGCTCGCAGAAAACATTGGCTTGCTGTCGATCAGTGCACTCGAACCAACCGCGCAGTTGCACCAGACAGAAGTACTACCATGCTGCATGCGCCAACCACCATGCGACATGCCACTGAACCTGCCTCTTCCGAATCGTGCACTCCGCGAAAAGAAGGGCACACTGCTTACTTACAGCAGGCCTCGCAAGAGTACGAAGTACTTAAGAGCTGCGACATACACGGAAGCCGGATAACCACACTTGGCGCGCGTGTGGGTGTCACGCACGCAGGCCTTGCCGGACATGGTTTCGCCAACCCTTGCGCTTATTGCACAATAGCCGTTAGATACAGCACCAGCATCAATCCTTTCCAGAGCGCACGATGTGAGCCATATTTTAGTTTTGAAGCAAATGACTCTTCGGTGTTAGGCACGTCCACGATACATCGTTATTTTTGTATTAATTAAATTCGTAATCAATATTTATTATTGTGATAGCAAGTATATGGACACTCAAAAGCAGATTTCTGCCGTCGGCGTCGCCGTCGCCGTCGCCGTCGCCGTGAGGTTCCGTATGACGTCAATGGAGATGAAATCGTCGCCGCGCGCCGAACGCTGTATGTGCGAGTGAAAGGGCACGAGGGGCGTGCGCTTTCAGGGGGAGTGAACGCACGGCGGAGAACAAACGCGCGTTCTGCGCCGCGCTCGCTTAAGGGCTGCAGAAGTAGGCGTCTCTTTCCTCCTTTACAATCACCATATATGTAGAGCAAACGCGCCTTCTTCCGACGCGCGAGAGGCCGTAGGGGAGGGGGGAGGCGACGTTTAGCTGCGGCACCAAGTGCCTATTTATATCGACGCTGCGCCGTGCTCCCTTTTGGGCAGCAGAAATAAGCGTCATTTTTTTTTCTTCAATAAAATCACTACTACTACTACTACTATTTATATCAGAGGCTCCGGCAACAGTCACCAACGCTGCACGCATTTTGAGCGAAAGCGGGCAAAACGCCGACGGCGTCGACAACAGTTCTGCGTGTTGCCGGTGCTGCTGCATGTCCAAGTTTATACAGCTGATAAAGCTAATATCATTACTCCGTATAGCTCTCTACAAATTTGCTATCGCAATTGATGCTTCGCCTTTCAGGTGAAACTGCGACAACTTTTTATTTACATAGTAATATTCTTACGATTAACATTTTGTTTCTTTACTCTATACCTCAATATCTCCGTAGCAACCGCTTTAGATCAGAACAGTACATTTGGCGGTGTTTATTTACTGATGAAATTCATGATAAAGCAACCGCAATCCGTCCTGACAAAATGATCTTACACTAAAATTGTTCGTATAAAAGGATACGTGAGCCAACCGGTATGTCGGACATACTAGCGCGGGTGGCCGGTCAATGATAGACGACACTTACGAACGAGAAGCTTCGTGAATACAGCCCCGGATTACCGGCAGGATTCTTCCACTCGCGAGTCGAGAGGTCGTCTTCTAAACGGCATGCAGCGTCATGCCCTGTGTGCTAAAAGCGAGCGGGTTGAATACAACGTTTGCAGGTAAATTCTTTAATTACTGTTTTTTCTGCTTGCCGGCTGGCACATACGGAAGAAAGTGTACAACATGATCTGAGACCGGTCAACGAAGACACGCGTCTGCCGTGAAAGCTTAAAACATTTCAAGCTTAAGAGAACATACAGCTGGTTCACAACTCATCTTGAAACTGCAGCGCGCACACAAGAAACGAGGACAATAAGGCGAAGGTGACAGACAGGCGCTGACTCGCAACTCAGTTTATTTTTGGAGGGAAATTACACATGTATATATGCCCAGTCTGACTAAAGTGAGCATGTGCAAGAGCATGCGCAATAGAAATAAAATAATAAAAACATATTGAAAAAATATATACACAGAACTTCTACGTATCTTAACAACATCAGGTGGCGCTCAACTGCCATTACTGGCTCAAATAGCGCCACCGGAGCAGCAGCGAAGAACCAGTCGGTCCTGTCACTCTGTAACTGTTTTTCTTTTCTCGCGCACCGGAGCAGCAGCGAAGAACCAGTCGGTCCTGTCACTCTGTAACTGTTTTTCTTTTCTCCTGTTTCCAAGTTATGTTTTTTTTCTTTTTTTTTACAGTGTAATGCTGTAGCTAGAAATGCGGACTTATGTGTGGTGCAGTCGAACGCCTCTACAGCGAAATGACCTCTAAAACGAAGGATTGATTAGGTCCCGGCTGAATTTCTATCTTTTATATGTATTGTGAACGTCTCTACAACGAAGGCCACTACAACGAATTCGTCTGTACAACGAAGAAATTTAGGCGGGCCCGATGGCTTATTTGTTGCTTTATAACGAAATGCACGAAGCGGTGCCGCCACAGCCTTCCGCAGGCGTAACCAAGGTGTGTTCTGCGCTAGCGAGCTAACGGTGGTGTTAGCGATGCACTTGAGGAGCGTGCCCATATCAGAAGTCCTGTTGCACTGCTCCGAGAATATCCCAAGTCGTACGCTGCTTGTTGCAAAGCATCAGCGGGCGTGACGGCTAATGAATACGTCGCAGTTGATGCCGACGTGGTGATGTAATAGTAACTGATGACCGGTGGCGTCTGCAAAGCGTTTTAAGACGGACACACCATGTCTGCCATGTCAAATGCCAGCGAAGGCCACTGTGATGAAGATCCTGTAAGCGAACTAGGGATTTTGACGAAAAGGGAGGCGATAAAGGCTTTCGACAATCTGCGGCTTCACTTTGCGTATAGCTGCTGAGTTTCGCCGCCGGGCAACCTCGGTGCAATAAGGTTGGCTGCAGTCGCACATTCTTCCACACGAAGTGGGCTTACAAAAACTGAGTGACTTCACGAAGTTCCTCTTGAATTCATGTTAAAAAAGGATTTCTTTTGTTGAACCGGATTAGTCAGCTCTGTTATGAGGTGTATGGTGCGTAACCTTTATAACGAAGTGACCTGTATAACGACAAATTTTGGAGTTCCCGAGCACTTCGTTATAAAGTCGTTTGACTGTGAAGCTATAATCCATACATGTACAAGGCTTACAGTATTTGAACATAAGCAATAATAGTAACCTTGGCAGCTCCCCCACCCCCTTTTGTTTTTTTTTACACAAACAACGCTGTGTCATTTAATTCAGGCGAAGATCATATATACTGCTAACACCCTACTTTTTTTTTGTTCGGTCTAATACAGGTTCCGCAAACAGCTGCGCAGCAGTAGCACAAACATGCAGCGATCGAAAGAACGGACTGCGCAATTTCGAAAGCATCGACATAAGCTGGAAAAACCTCAGCTACACGGTGAATTCTGGAAAGCGTAAGTTTATCCTTTCTGTTTGTGCTGATGCATTTCGGTCGTACTTCTGCACTGGCGCCAAGTAAAAGGAAAATGTGTGTTTTAACATCACCCATTAACTTCCTACAGCCTAACTTGATCGAGTAACTGCCAGGCTTTCTACGTGTCATCATAATTACGGGCTTATAGAGACGGGTGAATATATGAAATGGGTATCGAATAGCTTAGGGAATGTGATAGTGGAGCACGGAACGCGCACTTCGTTGTAACCTAATGGCACCAATTTAAAATGTGGTCATCGCGTAGCCTACCGCCGACAAGAAAAGCGTACTTGGAAGCCTTGCTTCGGGATAACATTATTTAATAGTGGCGTCCAAACTGACACATTTTCCGAAAAACTCCCTGAGTAATGAAATGTAAGAAAACGCAGATAAAGTCGAAATGAATAAGAACAACACTCATCCTGCGCAAACCGTTACAAATTTTGTTGCTAAACTTGTCAAGCTCTCAATATTACACGTAAATATGATATATGCCGTACCCTTGCTCACTAATGGTTGCGTTTAGGCGCTTTTGAATTGTAATCGACTTACTTGCTCCACGACAGGCATAACTACGTCACTTGAAGTGAATGAGATCATTGGCTCATTTCACTGGGATAGGATGTCGCGGATGTTTAAGCGGGAATTGGCGAGGAAGACGAAAAGTGCCGCGTGGCTTAGTATGACTGAACGAATATCGAAGACACTGCATGAGTTGCAGGGTGCCATCTTTAAGTTATTACAGTGGACAAATAAAACGTGAACGGGAAACAATAACGCTTAACACCTTCGAGCAACAACTCAGCACTGCGTTTTTGCACAGCAACCTATTCGGTCGCGCAAGTTAGTTAAGGCACCAAATCAAACGTGCAAGCCGAAATCACGCTGAAATCAAAGTGCCGTAAGTGAAATAGACAGCATGCATGCTAGCCAGCCCTGACTTGCTCGCGTTTCTTTTGTCCGCGATAGTACTATATTCAACGAGGAGAAACAAAACGCAATGAAACACCATCACCGGCAGGAAATGTTGACAGGCTCCGCTATATCAGCTAACATTGTCATAAAGGCCGAACGACACGGAAGCGCACCCAAGCCCACCGAGATGAATAAAATTGTTCGCTTCCTCTCCCGTAAATATATTAGAGCACTGTACGGGCCGATTTTTTCAGCCCGGGCACGGCCCGGGCCCATTTTTATGTTAGGCTGCCAGCCCGAGCCCGACCAAAAGTTTTATGGCGAGACCCGGGCCCGGTGCGAGCCCGGAAATAATCTACGCTACCCGACCGGCCAGGCACGCCACCCCTTTACCTTAGGCCCGAGACCAGCCTGTGACCCGGCCCGAGACCGAAAAGGACATGTTTTTCAGAGTCGAGACGTGCGAGGACAACTCGCTGCACGTTACGTGCACACCACCAGGAAGTCCGAGCCCGGCCCGGGCCAGGGTCAAAAAGCACATGCCGTGCCCGAGCCCGGCCCGAGCCCGTGAGAAAAAAAAAAACACCGCATATCCACGAAGTGAATGATGATGAGTGGGCGAAACACCAGGGGATCATTCGGGTAACCGTGAATCCCCCGACGCCGGCAAGCGGACCCAGAGGCGGCGAGAGCGCGGGAAGCGACGGCAAAACGCCGGAAGCATACTCTACCTGAAGTTGGTGGCGCCGATGCTCGGTTCAAACGCGACGCCGGCAAGCGGACCCAGAGGCGGCGAGAGCGCAGGAATTTTGACCCAATGGTCACCGGCACGTGCCACTACGGTGGCAGATACCTTCCACATGGTCTGGGCCTCCCAAAGTAATCCAGTCCTTACCCCCAACCCTATACCCGAGAGGACTGGGAGGCAGCCCTGCTTGGTTGCTCAGACCTCCAGGCCCAAAAGGCCTTGGTCTAGAGAGCCAGGCTGGCGGCTTCGACTAATGGGGCCCCGAAGTAGGGATTCCACCCAGTGTGCAGGGCCCCACAAGAGCCCACACCTCTCTTTACACTCAATAAATGCTTTTTACCACCACCGCGGGAAGCGGCGGCAAAACGCCGGGAGCGTTCTCTACCTGAGGTTGGTGGCGCCGATGCTCGGTTCGAGCGCGAGCTTCGCGAGCCCTCAGCTCCGGGTCCGCTTGCCGGCATTGCCGTACTGCTGCAGCTTTGCGAGCCCTCAGCTCCGGGTCCGCTTGCCGGCGTTGCCGTTTTGCTGCAGCTTCCCGCGCCCTAGACTCCGGGTCCGCTTGTTGTCTGCGTCGCCGTGCTGCAGCAGCTTTGCGAGCCATCGACTCCGCTTGCCGCCACTCTCGCCTTTTCATCCATAGCGGGCGCACCGTTATCAGAAGTGACCGTTATCATCCATGGCTGAAAGAGAAAGAGAGCGCGCGTCGGGAACGAATGCCCTTGTGCACTGCAGCGCCCCTAGCGGACTCCATGCAAACCAGAGCTTCGGACGAGAGAGAAAGAGAGCGCGCGTCGGGAACGAACGCCCTTGTGCACCGCAGCGCCCCGAACGGACTCCATGCAAACCAGAGCTACGGATGACGGGCGACGACGAGGGAGGGACAAGGCTCGGCCCTAAGGTGCTTCGCCCCTAAAACTGCTCTACCCGGCCCGGCCTCCGGGCCGGGCCGGGCCCGGGCTTCCGGGTAAGCCCGAGCCCGTGCAGTGCTCTAAAACATATCGAAGAACCGTCGAGTGATGTGGTGAAGAGCTTCCGTCAGCTGTGAAGTAGTGGTGAGACCGCAACGTTCAAGCGACGCTACATGTTAAGCAGTCCCATTAGCCTGGCCGCCCATACCTGAGACGAAAATCGACTGCTGGAAGCGCGAGCGCCTTGCTGTCACTTGTGACCCTCTCAACAAGTGGACTATCGGTTCGTGGTGTATTTGCGGGCGCATCGAGAGACAGCCTGATTTTGGTGGCAGACTGGATAAAAGTTAAATGTCAGCGCTCCGTGCATACAAGGGACTCCGAAAAAATTCATCGAATGTGCACGTTAATTGTCTCTGTCACTTTCGCAATCTTTTCGCATTCACTAAATCCCTTGATCGTTCATTGGCGGACTGTGATCGACCAGCAATACGTAACCACTCACCTACCACAACCAGGAGCCCCCATGCCACTTACGACCATTTTCATAAACATCGGTGGTAGATTTTCTTCCTGTGACAGTACTGAATGCACCCTCGAACACGGAATTGCAAAAAAAAAATTACGATGGCAGAAAACAAGACATATAATGTTCCAGAACACTTTAAAACACATTTTATAGCAACAAAGTTTAGTTGAACTAACTTTACTTTCTCCGGTTGTAACGGCTGCATCTATGCGCTTAATATTTGCTACAGCTGCAGACCTTTGATTGTGGTGTTATAAGCGCGTGCGCGTGCATTTCAGCATGCAATGAGAATAAGTGCAAAAGTGTTGGAGCAACAAAATGGGAATGAGTGCCAGGTGGATGTGCCCTGATTCGCAATGTAGTGAAGAAACCTATACATTTGTGAGTAATGGAGGACATCTTCCTTCCTTCAGACTATTTTGACCTTGCTTGCCTTTCTCTTAATCATGTTCAAGATTAGGTGCAGGAAGTGAGCTAGTATACGGCATTATTATTTTGTTAGGCGACGAAATAAGGAAACATACCATCTAGAAGTTCCTTGACTGGGCATGCATATCAAATGATAGCGGCGCTGTGCGTTCAAGCCATCATCGCGATGTCAAGAATAATTATAGTCGAGACCGTAAGACGGCGCAGAGCCAAAATTATGACACTGGATGGTGGCCCATGACGAAAATTGAAGGCATTAAAGCTCCACATTTTGCCACTGCCGCATGCAGTGTTCTCTGAATTGGTATGGTATGAACTTTCTTTAGCGACGCTAAATTATTATTCTCTATTTGTAGGCAAAGGAAATCCGTCTTCTTTTATTTTATTTTATACTCGGCGTTGGTCTTTCCAGAGTTAAAACCGCTCGTGGACAACTTAAGTGGCGAGGCTTTTCCAGGGACGCTTACGGCCATCATGGGTCCTTCCGGTGCTGGCAAGACGACGCTGCTAAACCTTCTCACTGGGTTTTAGTAAGTAGCGCTCTGCTGTTCTACACCATAATCTCTGAAGCTCATTTATTAAAACTCCTTTAGATGTGTAACACGGCCATGTTGCCCAAGGCACCCCAATTTTTTTTTCAGGCGCAGCAGCCGACATCATGAATTGCAAATTAATAACGCACCTTCCATGCTTTCCAACACTATATAAAATAACGTTATATGTTGCTTTTCATTTATATCTGCGAGCACTGTGGAATGTTGCACGCGCAAATCAGTTTAAATACGCTTTGTTCCCTGAACAACTTCGCCGATTAACTTCGCATTCCCTTTAAACCACGTCGCACGATAACCTCCATTCAAAAAAGCGGTATTTCTTTTCGCCCGAGCAATACGGATCCTCGCGACTGCATTTAATGTCCGTATAGTTACTGCGTTTTACACAAGCAAAAGGAAATGATACAAAAACAATGTGCGAGTAGCATACGATGTTATGAACACGTAATCGTAATGGTTGAGTCTTTGCACTGCGACGCGAGATTGCGACAAATTTACAAGGCTTGTTTTCAATTTAGATCGCAAGAAGTTCAGTCAACCACGGTTGCCAGCACTGCTTTTATATATGCACAAAAACCTTGTCGTAACATTATCGTGCAGTAACGCGATATACACGACTGCGCAAGTCGAGTACACGCTAGAATCGGCGTTTGCTGCTGAATACAGGATAATAATTAAATGTTGCTAAATCGACCCGCAGTAACCTTGCGGGGAGTTCGGCATCGAGAAACCGGAGATAGCTGCTGGCTTTCAAAATCCAAGGGCGAGCGCAGAGGCGGAACGCTCCTTCGGGTACCGTATCCGGACCTGTCGACATAGCATTAATTTTTTTTTTTTGGAAGTTACATAGCCGAGAAAGCGTGACCACGTTCTCAAGGAAAACAGTTGCATCAGTCGACGGATACTGAATCACATGTGCCGGCGCCGGCTGTACTGTCGCTGCACGAACTTACATGCTCTAAATAGGACGCAAGTACAGGGCATATTTGTTGAAGTGGGCGGTTTAAACATCGAAAGTTCAGGGCCTTTCAGGTATGCTGATGTCCATTCAGCACAATAATCCTAGAGAAACGGTTTACCATTGCAGGGGGGTGAGGGTCACTGATGACGTGTTATAGCAACGGGAATGAAATACTGAGATTTGCTGTTCATCATTGTCTGCATGTTCAATGGATAACCAGCATCTCCTGCAGTCTCTATATTCCTGTGGCTATTTAATGGTTCATAGTTTTGTTCATTTCGTTCGCTAAGTGATGACCCCATAAAACTAATATGAAACGTGGCCGCAAAAATCTGTTTGCAAATGTAGCAAGTACGGTAGTAAATATTTTGCTTAATAAATTGTAACGGCACGGTGTTTGTTGATTTAGCAAACACAGATATTTCGTGAGAGCGAGGCAGCTGATATTTCATACAAAGATGCCATTCTGTCAGTAAGTTCAAATCTGATTTGTACAATTTACGAATTTAAAAGAATGTTTGTTTTTTAAATCTCATTGTCTTGCTGCATCCTGCTGCCTCTGTAAGCGTATTGCCCTATACCCCTGGCACACTATACTCTGCTGTATTTCTCAAGCGAAGTGAATCGTTTCTTTATGCAGCGACAAGAGCTACAAAGGTGAAGTCCAAATCAACGGGTACGTGCGCGACCAGGCGCTGTTCAACAAGCAGAGTTGCTACGTCATGCAGGAGGATCGCCTTCTACCTGCTCTGACCGTTTACGAGGCCATTTCCATGAGTGTCGAACTGCGCATGCCTACGTGGTCGAAAATTGCCAAAGAGCGGATGGTAATACTCGCCACCTAGTGTTCATAAAAAAAAAAAAAACTATGCGTGTAAGTCACCGGCATGTTGCTGATTATTGGCCCTTATGTTCGCCGCAGTTTGTGTCATTGATTGCGCTCATACCACTGTAGTTTCTGGCTGTAGTAGTTAACTGCTAGCAATGTTTCTTTGTTGCGATAATAACGCTTATCACACTTTTTTCTTTCTGCCTTTCGTGCACGGCAGCCCTAGAAAGGTAAGACACCGTCCAGAATGCAAAGCTTATTTAGAGCACAAAAATAATTCTAACCAGCTGCTCGGTCATTTTTCTTTTCACTGCACACGCTTTCTTCAATCTCGCCTGTGTCAGATGGCGTAAATCCGCCGCTTAAACTTGATGAGCTAAAGAGCCGGAAGCTATTTACAGAGCTAAAGAAATGAGTGATTAGATAATCGTCAGATTAGGTTGTTGATTAACGAAGTAAAGGCAACTACTAATTTACTTGCACAATCAAAGTGAGTGTGTTAAAGCCAAGTGCACTTGTCACAATTCGTGAGAAAAATGCCTTTTTTTTAGATATTCTTGCGCAATATGTACGACAATACGCTATGTTACTTCACGTTTTACTTTTCCTAAAAGCCTTTGTGACATACTTTTCGGCACAACCACTTGGTATACGAACGCATTGTGGTGCGCATTTTGAGGCTGCATATCTGGAAACTGATGCTGGCCCGAGGATCGATAGTAAATTTACACCATTTGAATACCGATCGGCTTCAACTGTGCACTCGCAATGTGATAACTAATTAATTACTATTGCAATTTGTGTATTTTGTTTGATAGCCAGTTAGACGTTGTTCCTCGGTTTACAATTAATCTACCGCAGGTCCACTCTTAAAATGTGTTTATAAGTAAAAAGAAAAAGTTATGAAACTTCGCACTCTGTATGGGTAATTCATCCGGCATTATGTAAAAACGTATCTCCGTTCGACGGACGACAGCGTCAGCCATCGGCTTGAGTAATCGGTGTGCTTTGATAACGTACCCTCGGTGATTCCTAAGTGACAATTTTGTATTCGAGCGCTTTCTCCACTTAATAGAAAGCACTTGAGTTAACTGGCACTCCTCAAGCAACTATAAATCGCAGGAATCGACTATGGTCATTATTGAGGCACAATGGCAACTTAAGAAACCGTTTTAGGTCGGAGCCAACTCTGATTTCGATGCACATATGACACATCTAGAGATTTATTTGTAAAGGTGTCACTTCATTGAGTTCCTTGTTGCTGTACGGACAGGTGGAACGTTCAATCGCAGAGTGGGGATTAGGCGAATGCCGCGACACTCGAACAGAAAACCTATCGGGCGGCCAACGGAAGCGGTTGGCTATTGCCCAAGAGTTGGTCAACAACCCTCCTGTGCTGTTCCTCGATGAGCCTACCAGGTGAGCACATGCCAAGCCCGTGCCGGTGTTGGTAGCTCTGCCGCATAGCTGGCCTAAGCGTGCGCATAAGACTCCGCTGCTAGTTGTACCCCTTTGGCTTCGTCCTATCCCGCCATACCAACAAATCCAAGTATTTATCCTCTAGTGGACGCGGCATGTTTTTTTTTTTTTTTACATTTCTTTATCTGTTGCAGCGAGTTTGCCTGGAATGGCCCGTACGAAATGATTTCATTAAATGTGCGCACCAAGCGTGAGAGTCTGACGTCTGCTCTGCTGACAAAAATAAAATGTGAAAAAGAAGGGTGCACCAGGATTCTCTTTGCGACTATTAGCGCCTGATTCTCGGTTGGACCATTTCAGAGGGTCATCAAAGTCACCTTCCCGGTCAAAAGAGTGAGCAAAATCGTTCTGGGGAATGAGCCGATGGCAGAGAATCCGCGTGGCAATGTCGCGTAATCCAGGCTGACACTACATTCTGAAGGGGAGTTTTGGTGTGTACCAATAGCCTTTCGTGATTTAAAAGATGTATGGGTCACTTGACCATCCCGTTCATTGTGATTAGGAGCAGTGTGGATATTGTGAGGGTGATGGCTCCTTTACTGTTTTGAATTCGTGCTGTGGTTGGCGACATGACAGGGTATTGACATTGAAAGACGACGGAAGACTGCTGTGATAGCTCCTCTGAGTCGGGTACGAGTTTATGCAGTGTAACATTACTACTTACTACTCTTCTCGGGGGCAGCAGCCGGCGCGAGTGCCACTGCCGGTCCCGTTCTATGCTCATGACGCGGGGATATCGGCATGGCCCAGGTTGGCGAATGCACGCTCCACATTCCGCTTTTAAAAGAAAAACGAAGTGTCCTACTCTGTTGGGCCAGTCCTCGGTAAAGTACTTCACTGAATCTATGTTTTATAGAGTGCGACTGACCTGTTCTGTAGTAGACGATCCGGGGGAAGGAGGAGAGGTGGCAGGTGAGTTAGGTGCTCCGTCTGGTGGACATTATCCTGTATAACGTTTCTTCTCTGGGGTGCCTGCTGTTCTAGCAATGGTGGCGTATAGAAGAGAGAGAGAAACGAATAGGGAAAGGTAGGTAGGTTCACCAAGGACGTACCCAGTTGGCTACTCTACACTTGGGGAAGGGGAAAGGGGAAGAATATAGAAGAATTTCCGTGCAGCAGGAGGGGGGGGGGGGGGTATTCTGTAAGTGTCCACCCAGTGGACATGTCCATTTCGTCTGCTGCTTAAGTTTTGATTGGCTGGGCTAGGGTATGCGTCAGAAGGAGATAGGCGCCCCCAGCCAATCAGCCCTTCAGCAATAGACGAAATGGACATGTGCATTAGGTGGACACTTACAGAATACCTCCCCAGGAGTGCATTTGCGAACGGATGCTTTTTTCTCGTTCTTTTCATTAACAGTACGTGTCTTGAATGGGTGTGTGTGCGTCTGTATGGGAAATGGCTACGAGAACTGCAGCTGCTTCGGAAAGTTCGTGCACCTTTACTCCGTGGCACCTTCCCGTACTCGTAAATACACGCAACGGCACAAAAAAGTTTGTTTTATATTTGTTTGACGACTCTGTTATCACAGGTCTTACTTTTTTATAATATTGATGATATATGCCTGCTCATTTCTGCATTGCTGCAAAGCATAGAGGTTATAATAAATGAAATGAAATTGAAAATGCAAACCGCAATCGCGCTTATGCTTAAACTGCTCACTTTTTTCAAATCAAACACTACTATTAGACGGTGGGAATTGAGTTAAGCAAATGTTTTGATTTCGAGCATTTTGTCGTTACCTACGGCGGATAAGTGTATCTGAATGTGTGACTGATTTAACTTTTCAGTGGATTGGACAACGTGTCAAGCCTCATGTGTGTGCAAGTCCTTAAGAAGATGGCCTCTACTGGGCACACTGTCATCTGTTCTATACACGCTCCTAGCGCCAAGATATTCTCCTACTTTGACAGGGTGAGAGTACTCTGAAACACTTTAGCTGAGTCGAGATGAAAGCGGAATGACTGTCCTAACTTTCACTGCTGCTAATCCCACCTTATTCACGTGGCGCTATCGCGTGTTAAAAGTAGACCGGCGATGGTCACGACGTTCTACCTTGAACACGCGATAGCGCTACGTGAATAATTGATTAATAATTGATCGATTTCACTTCCCGATGCAAGACCTAGACAATGAGAGACGACTCTGTGGACAGATTAGAGTTAATGTTCATCACCTGGGTTTGTTCGACTCGCGCCTAGATATAAGTACACGAGCACCCCTGCATTCAATCTTCAAGGGAACGCCGCCAAAGCAGCGGGTAGTCCATCCCACGACTTCCTGCACCAACTGCCCACTGCTATATTGCTGCATCCAACCTACAGTCGGGTTCAAAGATCTTGAACTAGACCAGCAGGGTGATAACATTGCACGCTGGTAGAAAACAAGTTCCCTGTGGCTGCATTCTGCGATCTGCCACATGCCACAGGTTACTGCGTTTCACCTTTCGCCAAACTCGCATTGGCTGTAAGCAGCTGAAGTTGGGAGGCTACGTGCTGAGAAGTCAGAGAACCGGTTTCTTTCAACCGAAGGTCGGCAGTGAGGGCAGTGATAAAAAAATGCCGCCAGATCCCACGCCCTGTGGGAATCGATGTTATGCGAAGCAGTGTGCGGGGAGCCTACCAAGTTAACGAAACGACACTGAGAGCACCAAGACCAAGGCGGCTGTTTCATGACCTACATGACACGCATGTAATAAGTCCTCAGGAATTCCTTTAGCTACGCCTAAGAGACCTAATGGCGAAAGCCTTAGTCATGCTCATGACTATGACTTCGACCATCAACCTTTAGCATTTTCCTTCACTTAGTACCACATCCAAACCCATTCTATTGGTTTTTGAGTGTTAATCTTTTTTCGCTGAGTCATTGTCATTTTTGCGGAGTCATGCTCATGACTATGGCTTCTACCACCATCCTTTACTAGTTTCCTTCACTTAGTACTCACGTCAGAACCCATTCATTGGTTTTTGAGTGTTAATCTTTTCTCGCTGAGTCATTGTCATTTTTGCCGAACCATGCTCATGACTATGGCTTCTACCACCATCCTTTACTAATTTCCTTCACATAGTACCCTCGTCCGAACCCATTCAGTGGTTTTTGAGTGTTAATATTTTTTTCGCTGGGTCATTGTCATTTTAGGCGGCTGTTTCATGACCTACATGACACGCCTATCTATGTCATGACCTATCACTTATGTTCGTCATACACTGTTGCAATACTATGCCAATTTTGGTACATACCAAGTTAGCCAAACGACCATAAGAGCACCAAGACGTAGGCGACTGTTTTATGACCTACATGATCCGCATGTCATGATATTCATGTCATGACCTATCATTTATGTTCGTCATACACTCTTGTCATACTATGCCAATTTTGGTAAATACCAAGTTAACGAAACGACCATGAGAGCACGAATACGTAGGCGGATAGATAGATAGATAGATAGATAGATAGATAGATAGATAGATAGATAGATAGATAGATAGATAGATAGATAGATAGATAGATAGATAGATAGATAGATAGATAGATAGATAGATAGATAGCTAGATAGATAGATAGATAGATAGATAGATAGATAGATAGATAGATAGATAGATAGATAGATAGATACTGTAAAAGTGGCAAATGTTAGCCAAGAAATGCTTCGGATTTAATAAGCACATGTTCACCCGCAACTCCAAAATTATACTGCCAATTATGTGCATTTTGTTACTGTGTCTCGTTATGAGCGTAAAAGCGCGTGTTACACCAAAGCTTGTACGTGTATAAATAATTGAATCGTCGGCGTGCTTTCACAGCAAGCTGCTTTTATTTACCTCCAATGTGCGGCGTAATGATGTTGTTGCGCAATTTTTCCGTCGACTGTATGGGGTATTGTGCCAACTTAAGTGTGTTTTCCTGTCTTGTTTGCACATCTTCTCAAGCAGATACAATTTTTGCCGCTGGTAGACATATCAGAATTGGCAGGCCAATTTCTTGCTGGAAAAACAACAAAGAAATGAAAATATAATTGAGGCAGCATGAAGCTATTTGACAATCAACAAATCGAAAATACACCGGTGAGCTCGGCGTCGCCGAGACTCGATCGTTCTATCATTGCTGAACCAGCAGTCTTCAGGGCGGTGTTTACACCACCACTAACAAAGATGCCGTAAGTTGGGAATTGCGACACCTGCCGGAAAACAAGGCCGGCGGGCGGGTCTGAAGCAGAGTCCAAGTGGAAAACTCTTGCATGGCGGCGTTGACGACGCGTTCGCGAGACCTTGCACGTATCACGTACTTCCCCGCATCCGCTGGTTTGTTTTGCCGCAGAGGTGTTTTGAATGTCGACAAGAGGTCCTGGTGCCTTTGCGTATCCTACTGTTTCTCTCTCTCTACATGTATGCTTGACTGAGCTCTGGACGGCGAAGTCGACCGTTCCAGCTGCAGCTATAGGAATGGTTGACACAGGTGGACCGACTTCTGCGCAACCTAGTCCGCAACCTATTCATATAAAACACAAAACGGGACAGTGCAAAAGACACGGACGAAGACACTCAGGACGGGAGCATTGCTGACCTGATGTGTATTCATATAGGCTCGCTTTTCTGTTCTAAAAGTATAGTTAGAAGTTTGCGCCCGTCCTGCGTACATACCTTTCTTTTTCCGTGTTTTTCTCGCTGCCCTGTAACGTGTTCTAGAGTGCACCAACTAGCCCAAACAAGAGTTCTACTATTCATATAAGTCGCAGGCTAGGAAGCCCACTACCTAGTATATGAATGATCGCTGTAACTACGGCCTTTCGAGTTGCTCTATCTCATTTCACACGCATGCACGGCCCTTTTCCACTTTCTATTTCAATCTTTCTATTGTCTTCGGGCGTGCGATAAAGAGTCACAGGTGGTCAATATCAATCCAGAGACCTGCACTACGGTGGACCTCATAAGCCACTGCAGAGTTTTTTTTTTATACGCTCACCTGTCGCATCTCTGTCTCACCTGTCGCATTTCTCAGTCTCTCACCTTTCGCATCCCTTTACCGTGCCCCCGGTAAAGGGTAGACAACCGCAGATAATCGCTGGTTAACCTCCCTGTCCTTCCTTGACCTTTCTCTCTCTCTCTCTCTCGCCCGTACGAAGCAAAATGACAATCTTAAGCAAACAAATACGTTTCGTAGCGCAAAATTCTTTTATACCTTCCTACATTACTTTCTTCATATTCCCCTTCTTTCTTTCTCTCTTTCTCTCTCTAAATTTTCTTTATTTGCTGCTCAAGTTGCTCATGCACAAAGAGGGACATCTCTCGCTAACCACCTTACAGGAACGATAGCTTCTGGAGCGCTCATGACAGGTAACCGTTGACAAAGATGCAGGTCGAATGCAGTGTTTACCATACGTAATATGCGAAAAGCTGTCCGTATTACCTGTACTGCCTATACAATACCACCTCGTACACAAAATGCGGTAGATATCGCCAAAGAAGTCACAGAAATAGCTGTAGCCCCGATAATAATGTTACAATGGGTAGACCCCAGAGAGAGCGAGAGAGAGAGAGAAACCTGTTAAATTTAATGAGATGCTGGAGATGTTAGCCTGGCTGTTCGTCTGACATGCTAGTCCAGGCGCTGGATGTTGATTATGATATATACAGTGATAAACACACACACACACGCACGCACGCACGCACGCACACACGCACACGCACGCACACACGCGCACACACACACACACACACACACACACACACACACACACACACACACACACACACACACACACACACACACACACACACACACACACACACACACACACACACACACACACACACACACACACACACACACACACACACACACACACACACACACACACACACACACACACACACACACACTTACACACACACGCTGTAGAGATATTTACAAAGTTTCATTGAGGCGCGTGGCCCGGAAGAACGTCAGCAGTGCTTTAGTGGCGCGTGACGCACAAGCAGTGCTTTGCCATGGGCCGAGAGATCCAAGCTCGAGACCCGTTCAAGGTGTAGTGCTGCCTTCAAAGACTTTCTCTGACGCATAGCGGCACAGAAAGTGCTGCAGGTCATCAGGGGCATTGTATTCAAAGCACATTGGGGAGTCCATCAGTTGTATCTTGCACTTGAAGGAGTTCGTCTAGGCGACGTTGAGTCTGATGCGGTGTAAGCATGATTGGTCTCGTCTGTTGAGGCCTGGTGGCATGTAAAATTCGCAAGATGGATCTATTTTCTATAGACCCCTGTAATCGTACAATGTAGAATATTAGGCCAAATCAAATATAGAAAAACTTCGAATATCAGCAATCAGATGTAAATTGAGCTGCAAGATCTTTTGATTCGCGCTTAAAATCTCGATAACATCCGCAATTTTTGCGAAGGATGCCGTTATATAATTGTCTCCTTTGTGTTCTTTCACATTTCCTCGTTATTTACATTCAGTTTGTATTTTTCTCGAATTGGTGCACGAGCATCGCTGAATAATCTTGCGGAGTGAGCATGCGATAGTCATTCTCTTGCTTTGTTTTCTCTTGTTTCACTTCTTCATTTTCGTTTTTTTGTGTGGTAGATCATTCACAATCACAGCACAAACAGATGTTTGTGCTCAATTAAGTGCTTGCACACAGTAGCCTACAGGTGAACCAAGAGTGTTGTGATTTAGTGGTTCCCCGCCCGCTGTGGCATAGCAGGTAATATTAGAGCTGGCCGTGCGGCCGGAACTGCACACAGTGATCCAAGCTGACCCTGATACCATTTTCATAGGAGCGTGCAAGTATTAGAAACTTTCTAATAACGAATCGAATGTTAGCCTCTTCGATTTGACGCATTTTGTGACGCAATTTACTTTTAAATAATAATTTAGTCTATTAAAGTACTTGCGCTTGGCCTAGAAGAATGAGAAGGTATGCTGCACTTCCGCCCACGTGTGTGCGCGCGTGACGTGGTGCTTGTGGTGCTTGTGTAACGTCGTCTAACGCCATTCGTGGTGGCGGTACTTGTCTAACGTGCGCATCACCTTCGCTGTACATCTACTTTCCCAGGGTGACATGGCGGCGGATTAAAAAAAATATACTTCGTCGACTGTGCGCGCTCAAACAAAAAAAAAAAATGTCAGTTTCGCCCTAAGGGCGAAGCAATGAATGCGATAGCAACACAGCAATGTCATACGAAGTAAGGTGAGCGGCTTTGGTAGCAATATGAATTGTAGTAAACATGACTGATTAAGTAAGCAGGTGTGCTGCGGCGTAAGTAGACCGACATGAAAAGAGACTCGATGACCACGAGAAGGCGCGTGTGAAACGGTGGTGTTGATGAGAAGCGCTTCCCGTGGGCAGCGCGTGCGAAGGGACACACCTGTAGTGCTGCACTGCCGATCCGGGCAGCATTGCAAGTGTAGCGTGCGTTGGAAAATGTGGCACGACTATTACTAACTGAATGAAAAAGCGTGGTGTGAGCGCGCACAAACAAACATGAGTAGATCCCACTGAACGACTGCAGACAACGACTGTCAAAACGCTGGCAGCGAGCGCATATGCCGCAGCGGGCGAAGGTACGTGCGGTCTATCGCTTGAACGGAAACTGAGCGGCGAATGCACGGCGCATAAAGGTCAGAGCCGTGTGGAGATAAGAGACGGTGCGGGCGAGCGACGAGCGCGGTTGTTGGCAGAGTAGAAGTGCCCCCCCCCCCCCCCCCCCGTGCTCCCTCCGGCGCTGGCTTCCCGCCTCCTTGCTTGCGCGTGGGTGATTGAGTGCGTTCGCTCTCCGTGATAGCGCGCGTCCCCGCAGGCTTCCGCTCGGGCATACGGCGCGCGGCGAAGATTTTATCTATAGGGAACCTCACGGCGACGGCGATGGTAGAAATCCGGTTGAAGTGTCCATATAATTGTTATCGCAATAAAATTGCAAACAAAATGCGATAACTTTCATTTCGTCCACAGAGAACATAACTTACTAGAGCAGGCAGCGTCGCTGAGATAGCCAGACTTTATGACTAAACCACGGTTGCTCGTAGTTAACTTTTGTTAAGCCATGACATTCAGCAGAGGGTATTGTTTGGTTCTATTTATAGATGTAGCACCTGTCTCCTCTCATCAGTTTAAATATAAATAAGTGTCACTGCAGCGTACTGTATGCAGTAGTATAGCACCATCTGCTGCTACCAGTCCAATTATAGAGAAAAAGACTGGATGTTTTTTTTTTTTTTGTGCTCTGCCATAGCCACAGATGGCATGCATTTATGGTTTGCTCACGTATGTATACACAGATGTTAATTAGCCCACAAGACTGCCTGTATAAACTTTAAATGATAATACATAAGCGTGTCTGCTTTGGAGAGGCCTGAGTTTGCGAGCACATTGCCTAGTTACTAATGTTTCCTTTGTGCTTTTAATTTAGGCATGCTCGATAATTCACGGTGTAATGACGGAACATTTATAATATTGCCAATACACGGATGTTAAAGCTATTTGATATTAAAGCTGACAGAGCTGTACAATATTTGATAACTATTATAAAAAATTTTGTTTGATTTCATTTGTTTTCGACACTATTCGAATCGGTTAAAAAAAACTGCTTTTGGCACACCCCTACATTTTTAAGAAGTGACGCAGTGGCGGTCGTGTCAGCAGTTGCGCGGTGCTCTCAGCTGTGGCGTGACTCAGAGCGGCAATACGGGCCACAAGATTGTTTATGCCCCAAGTGTAACTTTCCTGTACCACGTGGTCTTGCTAGGCGTCATCTAACGTACTACATTACTACATCTTCACTACATTCGCCTGTACGCTGCGTGCGCAGGACATTACTTATTTTAAAATGGATTTTTTTTCAGCGCGCCGTTGTGTCCCACATGCGATGTTGACGAGGACATAGAGAATTGAATTTGTATTTTGAAGAACGCTTTAAACATGCTACACGAGACACGATTTCAGCTGCGTGATGTTGTTGGACCATGGCAATGTCCGGGTCTCAACTGCGCAGCGTCCCAGTAGAGCACTTTTACTATTTCTGCGAGATGCAGGCCTCAGTGAGATTCTGTAAATAGCTTTTGTTAGTGCATTTGGGGCATGTGTATGTAATAATGTGTACGTTTGCTTTGATATTGTTTTTTTTCTCACTTCCTTTCTTTCGCCCCTTACCATTTCGCCTAAGTTGCGTGCAACGCCTGTCGCTATGTCGGCCTCTCCAAACACAACGTTCTGATTATGTCTGAAAATTTGCCACAAATTACTCCGCATGGCTTTCTATGCAGCTGTACATGGTGTCCCGTGGCCGCTGCATCTACAATGGCCGGGTTGACCAGCTGCTTCCTTTCCTAGCACAACGTGGCTTACACTGCCCCGAGTATCACAACCCCGCCGATTACAGTAAGTTGCAAATAAGACAAACTCAAAGCCCTTGGTGATGGTGCCATGTGCTTGTAAAGCTTCGTAATGAAAACAGCCAAAAACAGAAAGCACTACATTCGAGATCCCCGCCAACATATGGCAAGCTTTGCTCAATGTCTGCGCTTTCTTTGCAAGGGTGGCACACACACCATCATGGCTCTGTCCGATAAACTACAGAATGATGGCTTAGGTTCCTTCTTTGATGGCTCACGTTCCATCTGCCTTCAGATCATGCACAGACTCGGCGAAAAATCTCGAAGCTACAGCCCGCGCGGAACCGCAGCCGTCTTCTGGCCGCTTGCTGTGCCACTTGTGAAACTTTGTGTTTCCCGAAGCTGTAGGTACTGCTAAGAGCATTCCTACTCATTTTCTTGAGCTTTGGAGTGCCCATTCTTTCCGGCCGTAGACATAAGCAGTTGCTTCGTTCCACATCACAGTCTTTTGAAAACGTTAATTAAAGACTACACGTTCGCCTGATGTACTTTGGTATTTACGGCATAATGGCTCAAGACGGCCCATGACGTGTGCAAATGACTGAGCTTATGACTGAAATGACTGAAATGACTTATTCAGCGTTCGGTTTCCGTTCCTCGCGGATTGTCAGAGAGTAGGGCTCGATCTCCAATCCCGTCGCTATTTTTTAAGCGAAGCTTTATAGGCTCAGAAGTTTCGGCGGCGGTGGTGGCGGTGGTGGTGGCGGTGTCACGCTGAAAACAGGGTCGATCCTGGCGATTGTGCAGAAAGGGTCCAAGCTCATTGGTACATACCAGGGACGAAAAAGAAAGAGAGAAAGAGAGGAAGAAAGAGATAGAGAGAGAGAAAGTGAGACCGAGAGAAAGAGAGAGGGAAAGAAAGAAAGAAATAGAGAGAGAAAGAAAAAAAGAGAAAAAAATCACCACGAAGGTCAGAGAAACAAAGAAAGAGACAAAGAAAGAGAAATAGAAAGAGATAAATAAATAAAGAGAGAGAGAAAGGAAGAGAGAGAAAGGGAGAGAGAAAGAAAGAGAAATCACCACGAAGGTCAGATAAATACACGACAAGCTTCGCTTACCCCCCTTTTATTGCTATAGCAGTTATATGGACACTCCAAAGCGGATTTCTTCCACCGCCGGGAGGTTCCGTATGACGTCAACGGCGATGAAATCGTCGCCGCGCTCCGGACGCCTTATGTGCGAGTGAAAGGGCGCGAGGGACGCGCGCTTTCACGAAGAGCGAACGCACGTCGGAGAGCAAATGCGCGTTCTGCGCCGTGCTCCCTGAAGGGCTGCAGAATTAAGCGTCTCTTTCCTCCTTTACAATATAGAGACCAAACGCGACTTCTTCCGTCGTGCGAAAGGCCGTTGGGGGCCGGGAGGGAGGGAGGGGAAGCGACGTTTAGCTGCGGCACCAAATGCGTATTTATATAGAAACGTTGCGAGGCGAGAAGGTGGGTAAGATTTCCGACGCTGCTTGACGAGTGTCCCATTCTGATCCCGTCGAAAACCTCCGAGCCGCCCCCAGAGGCACCGGCAACAGTTCTGCGCGTTGCTGGTACTGCTGCATGTCCAAGTTTATACAGCTGATAAAACTACTATCCTTACTCTGTACAGCTCTGTACTAATTTGCTATCGCAATTGATGCTTCGCCTTTCGGGTGAAACTGCGACAAAATTTTTCTGGACAGGGGAAGGGCTGGTAATTTTTATTCACTATTTCCATAATCTTTTTGCGTGAATGGAGCATACAAATGCCAGATATTCGTATTCTTTTCTTTTCGCAGTCTGTGAGCTAGCTTCGGAAGAGCACAGCGACCACTGCGATAGACTAAGCGCCGAGTTCCGGATTCCAGTGCGTTCCGCCGAGCAAGGCGTCGATTACAGCAGCACGACTATTTATGGCGGAAAAGTCATGACGGAGCAGGTGAGATACTTAATAATATGAATGACAATTTCTATACGTCCCACACTTGCACCGAGTGCTATTAGCGCCGCACATGCAATGCAAATTTCAAGGAACGTACCAATTAATCTCATTTAACACCTCACTTCGCTGCGGCTAGCTAATCATTCGTAGTGGCTGGAAGTATTGTGGCTAGTTTTATTTCTAAGTGCCAAATGTTTCCTTCATCTAAAGCGTCCCTAGTACCTTTTACTTTATTCACGTGCTGTTACAGTTTGTTGTGATCGAGGACAGGTTGCCGGAAATTGACGGCTTCTTTGCCAGTAGGGGGGGGGGGGGGGGGGGGGTGTTGAGTGAAGAATCGCTGCTCGAAGTAGCGAACTGAGTTGTGATTGCCTACGACGAATTATTGCGAATGCCAAGTTCGCACATCAATTTCAAGAACGTAAATTTAAAGCATCACTTTAATGCATTAGCAACTATATGGATACTCGAGGATCATTCGTGACGTCGCAGGCGCCGTCACCGCCATGTGGTCCCGGGTGTGACAGCGCATGCGCGTCTGGTGTGCGGAGGTGGTTGCAGGTCACGTGATCTGCTGAGTACACGGAGGTGCGACGAAGTGAAACGGTAAAAAAAATGTCACAGTTTCGCCCTAAGGGCGAAGCAATGAATGCGATAGCAACACAGCAATGTCATGCGAAGTAAGGTGAGCGGCTTTGGTAACAATATGAATTGTAGTAAACATGAGCTGATTAAGTAAGCAGGTGTGCTGCGGCGTAAGTAGACCGACATGAAGAGAGACTCGATGACCACGAGAAGGCGCGTGTGAAACGGTGGTGTTGATGAGAAGCGCTTCCCGTGGGCAGCGCGTGCGAAGGGACACACCTGTAGCGCTGCACTGCCGATCCGGGCAGCATTGCATGTGTAGCGTGCGTTGGAAAATGTGGCCCGACTATTACTAACTGAATGAACAAACGTGGTGTGAGCGCGCACAAACAAACACGAATAGATCACACTGAATGACTGCAGACAACGACTGTCAAAACGCTGGCAGCAAGCATACGCCGCTGCGGGCGAAGGTACGTGCGGTCTATCGCTGCAACGGAAACTGAGCGGCGAATGCACGGCGCATAAAGGTCAGAGCCGTGTGGAGATAAGAGATGGTGCGGACGAGCGACGAGCGCGGTTGTTGGCAGAGTAGAAGTGCGCCCCCCCCCCCCCCCCCCCCCGCTCCCTCCGGCGCTGGCTTCCTGCTTCCTTGCTTGCGCGTGGGAGATTGAGTGCGTTCGCTCTCCGTGATAGCGCGCGTCCCCGCACGCTTCCGCCGCTCGGGCATACGGCGCGCGGCGAAGATTTTATCTATAGGGAACCTCACGGCGACGGCGACGGCGACGCCGACGGCAGAAATCCGGTTGAAGTGTCCATATAATTGCTATCGCAATAAAAAAAAGCGGCAGCACAGAACGCTCGCCTCGGGTCAAGCACGCGCACTCCCTGCTGCCGGCTCTCCTCACCGCGCAGGTGTTGGGACCACGAGTGCTCGCAGTCATCGATGAACTATGTTCACGTGTGCTTTTGCGTGCGTGACACCGCACGTGTGTTTAGTTACAAGCACATGTTTGCTGCAATTTATATTGCGCATAAAACAATGAGCCTTGATTCGTGTAATATTTTTATAATTTTGATATTGCTGTCAGACTGCGGCGTTCTTATCGCGAGAAGGCATTATGACGGCGCAAATAAAAGGAAGAACTCCAAGAAAGAAACTCTGAACGGTGTGAACGTTGATTAAGTTACGTGATGGTATTAGAAATATTGGCAACTTGTGTTGGCTTTATCTCCTTTGTAATGAAAAAAAACAACAACATTATAACTGCATTGGTGGCACGCATGCAGGCCAGAATGCTCTTAGCATAATATTGTAGCCGCGGCTGCTGCTGAGTTCTTCGCTCTCCTCCTCTTCTTTCTCCTCTTTGCCACGTTACAATCCTAGTCTTCACCTGTGAATAAACATCGATCATCCGTAACAATATGTTTGACTTCGAGGCTGTCAAGACTTAGCCGGTGTTTGAGTGAACGCGGAAGTAGAAAACATGAAGCTCTGTTAGTGTTTCTGGTTTCCGTGCATTCCCTGCCTCTTTGCATGTCTTTGCATTTAGTCACACTGGCGATGTGTTTTTCCTTAGTTGAACTGGAATGCTTAGAGTGGCTTCAAAACCATTAAGTGCGCATGTTTTATTTGTTGTTTTATCTCAGCTCGAATGATTACCTCGTTATCGAAATACATTTTTATTGCTGGTAATTTACGCTTTATTTTTCCTTTGGAAGTGGGAGTAAGATGTTTTATCGTTGTTATAAAGTGCTAAACTGATGTTTTTCAATGTTCCTGCTGTGCTAATTTGCTGTGTTTGTTGGTCTCATATAATTTGCTATGCATAACCTGTAATAACTCAATTTTATATGTCTATATATAATGTTTTTGTAAGATTTCGTATTCTCGGCAATGTTGTATTCATCTCTATTATATACTCAGTGAGGCGGTTTTAGTACTTGCATATATAAAAATAATTAATTACGTATCGCGTATTAGAAGGCTCACGAGGGCGTTATCGTTTGGCGTTTCACTCAAGGGAAACAAATGAATAACGAAGAAGTAGTAAATATTTGTAATGGAGTGGTGTTATGCAGTCGAAACAACCGTACATTATGAAAGTATGTTTACATGCTATATGCAGTTCCTTATAAGCTGTTTTCACTGCGCTTTTCACCCAGGAAAGAGCAGAGCGGTACCGGATGTACTCGTTTAAAGTCAACCAGCTCCGGCAGTTCCGGATATTGTTCAAGAGATGCTGGTTATCCATTATCCGAAATAAGGTGCGTATTTGAAAGCTTCATGATTTTGAGCCAACGGCCGTGTGCATACAATATACTACACTACATGTCGCGCTTCTATGTCTAGATGTGGCATAGCATTTCAGAAGAGATTACGCTCATCATACATGGGCGTGGCACATAATAGTGTTGCTAAATCAAACTGAATATCACAGGCATGATATTGTAGCGAGAGCTACGCTGGCCGCATTCTCGCCGTTTCGCTGTGGCCGGTGGCCGCACCACGAGCTGAGCCGTTGCCTAGCAACCGCGCCATCTGGCTTCGTCTGCTCGAGTTACCACGGCGCGGCGACGCGCCGCCGCAGTTGTGTTGCAAGCGTTCGCCGCTTGCATCTGGCATGACATCAGAGGAGGAACCGGCGTTGCATCGTATATATAGAAGGGGCGGCTCAGTGGGATTCGTCGGCAGATATGGAAAGTGAGTCGCAGAGAGTGAAACAAGCCAGGCTTCATCGTCGGAACGAAACCAAGAGGAGGCAGCAGCCGAGGAGACGGAGGAAGAACGAGCTGCACGCCTCGAGAAGCATCGTAAGCACGAAGCGGCCAAGCGAGTGGATTCAGATGAGGATAACGCCCGAAACGTGTTCAAGTCACTGGACGACAACCCCTTATCCTCCCGCCTCACCGACCATCGGGCCGTCTTTGTGGTAATTGAGAAACAACAAGATGAAGACTTTAAAATAAATGCGTTACACTTTAAAAATGTCTAGTCTTTAATGTAACCACAACATAAAACGAGAGGTAACAATCAAACCTAAACACTCAGACGTACGAAGCTAAACGATAAACATGTAACCGTCGAGAGAACCGCGCTAAACAATAAGATTAACCGTACCTCTCGCTACGCACACCCAGGCATAACTCAGTTAAGCCACAGCCATTTTCTTTTTTTTTTTTTTTGTGTGTGTAGGGTTGTTTGTGACAAATGCAAGACAGTGCTCCGCCATCTGGCGCAAGAAAGATAAAACAACGCAGGGGCGGAGAGCACGAAAATTTGTCACACGTAAACGATGTTCTATGACTTACGCTAGACTCTCTAACTAGCACCGCTTTAAGCCGTAGTAAATATGTACAGGGACTGAGGCTATGTCCGCTATAACAACGCATGATTTGGCGAGCGAAACGCGGAGAACCAACCCGGCCAAAGTCGGCGGCAAAAGGAAGTTTAAAGCGAAGCTTTCTTTGCGAACGCGTCCAGACTTTCCAGGGCCAATAGAATCACGCTAGTACGCCGGAACCCGCAGGTTCGCTATATAGGTAACGGTGCGACATCATGACCTGGAGCAGGCCTGTAAGTAAATTGCTCTGTTAATGACTGTCCCAACTGTATTGACGCAGGTGGCGACCATGCTGCGTTTGCTGGCGTACGCGGCGTTTGCGCTGATGACCATCGTCCTTTTCTACGACATCGGCAGCAGCGCCACCACGGTAGTGCACAGCGTGAAGCTCTACTTCGTCGTGGTCTGCATTTGCGTCGTCCAGACTGTATTCCCTTCGACAGTTGTATGTGCGTACATCAACAGAGATGCGGTTGAACTCTCGATTGTATCCCTTTCTCTGCTTGGCGGGGCGTTATTCAACTGGCGTGTTGCCTCGATTCCTCATTTCAGGGCTCATAAGGTCTGACGGCCTGCCTACATAATAGACTGAGAAAGTTGCTTACTATACTGCTGGATTGTGTACGCGGAATACTGCGCTTGCTCGCATCTCCTCTCTTTCTTTTTTTTATCCCCCTCATACCTTCCACTCATGCAGGGGAGCCCAACCAGAAATATTTCTGGTTAACCTACCTGCTTTTGCAGACATTCTTTCTCTCTTTTAGGGGCACCGCGATCTGCTGTAGATCACCCTCTCAGTGTGCTAAAATGTGACAAAGAAACAAAAAGAAAGAAAGAGAGAAAGAACTATCAGGAAGAGACGCAAAAGTTTTTTTTCTCGTTTTTTTCGTGACTTGCATTTGCGTTATACTTAGCCAATTCGCACAGAACTTTGGGTGAACATTTAAAGGGGTGCTGAACCACTCCTCGGGCTTGAAGGGCGGTTCAACGACTTTAACAGATGGTTCAACCACCCCTCTGGTTTGTCGACTTCAACGACAAACCCGCGGGGAAGTTCAACGACTTGATAGTTGGGATTTATTATCCTTGCGAGAGAACGGGAATCAGGCGGTAGCTGGGTCCACGTGTGCTAAGTGCGCAGGAGATGCAAGGGGAAATGAAAGCACGGAAAAAATGGCTCTTGTTGGCGAATACTCCGTTTACGGTGCTCTGACGAAGAAGAGAGCCGAAAAAAAAAAAGCTCCCCAGCGTGATGTCCTTGGGATAAAACGTTGCTTGTGTAGCAGTTATATGATACGTGAATATCCGGCTGAATTTTCTTAGTTTCTTTTTTATGGTGTACACGCAAGGTTAACAAGACTCAGACCGAGTCCTTTGCTACTTGTGTGAATAGTCGCATTGCACTGTCTTCAAAATGTCATTATTCTATGTAAATAGCCGAAGATGGTGTACTTTAACTTTACTCCTAAGCATTGATTAAATTAGCTCGAACTAATGATACATAGTGTATTTTCTTCTTATTTTCTTTACAGTTCCAGTGGAGGTGTCCGTGTTAGTCAGGGAGCAGCGCAATTGTTGGTATGGTCTCAAGATATACTACCTGGCATACTACTTCGCAGAACTGCCGTTTCTCGTAAGTGAGAAGGGTTCTTCACAAACCCACTACATCTTTTTATTGCGATAGCAATTATATGGACACTTCTACGGGATTTTTGCCGTCGGTGTCGTCGTCGCCATCAGGTTCCGTATAGATTCCAAGGGCGATAAAATCGTCGCCGCGCGCCGTACGAGTAAAAGCGCGCGGGGGACGCGCGCTATCACGGAGAGCCAACGCACGGCGGAAAGCAAACGCGATTGTCGCCCAAAAGGCCGTGGGGGTATGGGGGGGAGGGAGGCGGGGCGACGCTGTGCTACGGCACCAAATGCTTATCTTGCAACCCAGCGCAAGGAGAACTGGCAACGCAATCTCCCACGCGAAAGCAAAAAAAAAAAAAAAAATGTCACAGTTTCGCCCTAAGGGCGAAGCAATGAATGCGATAGCAACACAGATTGTCATACGAAGTAAGGTGAGCGGCTTTGGTAGAAATATGAATTGTAGTAAACAATGAGCTGATTAAGTAAGCAGGTGTGCTGCGGCGTAAGTAGACCGACATGAAGAGAGATTCGATGACCACGAGAAGGCGCGTGTGAAACGGTGGTGTTGATGAGAAGCGCTGCCCGTGGGCAGCGCGTGCGAAGGGACACACCTGTAGCGCTGCACTGCCGATCCGGGCAGCATTGCATGTGTAGCGTGCGTTGGAAAATGTGGCCCGACTATTACTAACTGTGGTGTGAGCGCGCACAAACAAACATGAATAGATCTCACTGAATGACTGCAGACAACGACTGTCAAAACGCTGGCAGCAAGCGCATATACGCCGCAGCGGGCGAAGGTACGTGCGGTCTATCGCTTCAACGGAAACTGAGTGGCGAATGCACAGTGCATAAAGGTCAGAGCCATGTGGAGATAAGAGACGGTGCGAGCGAGCGATGCGCGCGGTTGTTGGCAGAGTATAATTGCGCCCCCCCCCGCTCCCTCCGGCGCTCGCTTCCCGCTTCCTTGCTTGCGCGTGGAAGATTGAGTGCGTTTGCTCTCCGTGACAGCGTGCGTCCCCGAACGCTTCCGCTCGGGCATATGGCGCGCGGCGAAGATTTTATCTATACGGAACCTCACGGCGACGGCGACGACGACGGCGACGCCGACGGCAGAAATCCGGTGGAAGTGTCCATATAATTGCTATCGCAATAAAAAGCGGGGAGGCGGCGCGGGAGGGACGGGGGGAGCAGCTTCTACTCTGCCAACAAATACGCTTGCACTGGCTGTGGTGCTATCGCCCGCCCCGTCTCTTTATCTCCACCACGGCCGGGCTCGACTGGCGCGCGCACTCGCTTCTTAAGAAGCGAGCGAGGGCGCGCGCCAGTCGAGCCCGGCCGTGTCTCCACACGGCTCTGGCCTTTATCCGCTGTCCATTCGCCGCTCAGTTTCCGTTGAAGCGATAGACCGCACGATTCTTCGCCCGCTGCAGCGGCCGCGCCAGCGTTTTGACAGTTGTCTGTGGTCATTCAGTGTGATCTATTCATGTTTGCTTGTGCTGGATGACACCACGCTTGTCAATTCAGTTAGAAAGCGAATGTGTCCAAGTTTATGCGGCCGATAAAACTACTCTACTATCCGTACTCCGAATAGCTCTCTACTAATTTGCTATCGCAATTGATGCTTCGCCTTTTGGGCGAAACTGCGACATTTTTTTTTTCTTTATCTGATACTCTTCTACCAAGCAGTCAGCATCATGTCACTGCTCATTCGATAAAAATTCAAGCAACCACACTTTCGAAGACACGGACACGTACTTGGGCTACACTTGCAATCCGACTCTATGTTTAACCACCACATCAACTTCGGTTTTGTTTCGGCCTACCGTTTCACTGGACTACTCGATTTGTATAACCTTCGAAACGTTCTTGCCCATATACGCAACCTCGCGTTCGTTGCATTAGTTCGTCGAAATTTTGAATACGCATCTTCCATCTAGGATTAGACGACACTTGCATTACTGGTACCATTAATTTCCGGCAAACACCATATGTTGCATTTGAGCGGAGCATTCACCTTACACTAGCGTTACAAATCAGAAGCATATTTCACTCTTCCACAAACTGTTGCACTGCCCATTTCTTGATGACGACTTGTTCCAGAAACCCACAATCACGTTCTCCTGCCGCGATCACCTTTACAGATCAAAAGCGTTGTGTCGAAAGTGGCATCTCTCAAAGTCTTTTACACAGCGCACGATTCTAGAATGGGCCAGTTTTCAATCACACATTACTACTGAGCCTGTCATCACAAAATTACAAAAGCTAATGCGTTCTATTAGCAATATCTGCTCCGATGCGCAGTCTGTTTTACCTTTGCAATTACTTTTTGGTGTATATCTATGACATTTGTCGTATACTGGGACATGTAAATTCACTGCTACTTCGCTTTTACTGCTCTGTAATAAGTTTAGCACGTTTCGTTTGCTCTGTTGCAGACAATGTTTTATAACAACTTCACTCAAATTCTTCGCAACGCTACGTCCGTGCGCAACCGATATTGCCACCTTCTGGGAGTGCACAGCATAGGAAGATATTAGACAACGTAAAATGTGTGTGACTGGGGCATTTCAAAGAAGGTTTGAGTTTCGATTTCCACTTCCACTGATGTGGTGCCGTAGTTTTAGTGGTGGCGACAGCTCATGGCTCGTATGGCCTGCCGGTTGATGATTCTACAAACTAACCTGTTCTGAGACCTTCGTTGGTCATGAACCTCTGAGCCCTATGTCAAGGCTTCTAGAGCATTGTATCTTTATGTTGTACCCTACTACCATAATAAAGAGGAATTTTAACAGGAAAAGGGTGTGCATGTGTAGAGAAATCAGCATCAGCATCCAAGTCCGGCGTTGAGCAACCTGTTGCTGTCACTTCACCTCATTTTTGGCGACACTGCGAAATAAAACTAAATAGAATTGTGCAGAGTTATATTGCGCAGTCATTCAAGGAGCGCAAGAATTAATTTCAGCGTGAATAACTGCAATGGACACAAAATAGTTGGTAGTCCATTACTAATCTTGTGTTAGTTACAGTTGGTATTTTGGTAAGTGTCAGTAGGGCAAAGAAGACGGAACGACATGACTACAGTGCATGTGTTGTTCCTTGTTAGTCCTCGGATAGTCGTGTTACCAAAATATTGGCACACGCCGTCACATTTGAGCCATCTGCTGTGGCACGTACACGCTTTGGCACGTACACGTACACGCCCGCGACATTACTGGTGGATGTGCTGGGTAAATGCACCTTCGCTCCCAAGTTTCCGCCGTCACTCCTAGCACCTTACAGACAGCCACAGCTCCCACAGCAAGAAGCCGCCACCGCCTACAAGGACTACCACCCGAATTCGTTTCCTTGTCATCGAGACTGGAAATCGCAATGTCAACGACCACTACAAACCAGCCGAGCCAAACCCACGATGCCCAGTATTCTCTCCCGCATGTTTTTCATGCGCCACAGACACCCAGACCGTTCCTCGGAGACACTTTTGAAGATGTTGACGACTGGCTGGACCACTTCGATCGGGTTGCCAGCATCAACGAGTGGGATGATGTTCGCAAGCTGCGGAGAGTTTACTTCTCGTTAGAAGACTCTGCGAAGACGTGGTATCAGAACCATGAGGGTTCCTTTTCGACATGGTATGAGTTTTGCCGACAGCTCCGCGATGCGTACCGCTACGCCGAAAGAAAGGAGAGAGCTGAACAAGCCATCTCTTCTAGGAACCAGTGGCCCAACGAGAGAGTCTCAATGTTTGTCGAGGACATGCTTCGTCTTTTCAGACGCGCAGACCCTGCAATGCCCGAGGAAAAGAAGGTGCGACATTTAATGCGTGGAGTGAAAGAACAGCTTTTCGCCGGACTCGTACGCAATCCACCAACACCTGTACCTGAGTTCGTGAGTTAGCCAACCACGATGGAGCGTATACACTCCAGCAACGGTCGTCACAGTACGAACGCCACGACATCACGGCTACTGCGTGCTCTCTTGGTTCCGACAGCGAGAAGCAGGCCCTCGCAGATTTCATAGGAAGCGTTGTGCGTGACGAACTGCGGCAACTCCAAGCAGTGGCACCAGTGGGCCCCCAACCACCTATGACAGCACTTGGGGACGTCATCTGGAGGGAAATCAGACAGGCGGTGCAACCACTCGCACCACCAAGCCCTGAGGTCCCTGTGCTAACATATGCGGCGGCATTAAGGGCACCTGCACCACAATCTACAGATCCCATCATGCGCACAGTGGACCAGGCTACACATCTGTTCCCGGACACCTCTTCGCATCAGCTACCCGGCTCAAGGTACCCGAGCGTATCTACGTATCGACCACCTGATCACGCAAGACAGAGCGCTACTAAGGCAAGTGTATGGCGCTCGTCGGATAACCGTCCACTATGCTACCGCTGTGTCAAAGCGGGTCACGTGTATCGCGACTGACAACGACGTAAGACTCCACCTGTGCGGCCAACAGGACTGCTACAACCGATAGCAATACCGCATCGGTTGCAATACCGCAATACTTCATCAGATCGGTATGGACTTGCTGGGATCCTTCCCCACGTCTTCGTCCGGCAATCGATGGATTGTGGTCGCTACCGATTACCTAACACGGTACTGTGAAACAAAGGCACTCCCAAAAGCTACCGCAGCAGACATCGCCCATTTTTTCGTGCACAGCATTGTCCTCCGTCACAGAGCGCCAGCTGTCATTACTGATCGTGGGACAGCTTTCACCGCGGAGATGCTACAGGAAGTCTTGAGGCTAAGTGGCACAGCACATCGCAAAACGACGGCTTATCACCCCCAAACAAATGGACTGACTGAACGCCTCAACAAGACAATCGCGGATATGCTGTCAATGTATATGGCCAATGACCACAAGAACTGGGACGATATCCTTCCTTACGTCACTTTTGCGTACAATACCGCAATTCAAGAAAGTACAGTCTTCACACCTTTTCGCTTAGTGCATGGTCGAGAGGTCACCACGATGCTCGACGCCGTGCTCCTACCCGAGAACTTGGGAATGTTTCACACGAATGCGGCCATGTTCGCCCAGCGCGCCGAAGAGGCCCGTCAAATCGCGCGATACCGTATTCAGTGTCGCCAAACCGCAGACGCACGCCGCTACAACCTTCGCCACCGAGAGGTTGCTTACAATCCTGGCGATGAAGTGTGGGTGTGGGCCCCCATCCGACAGCGCGGCCGGTCAGAAAAGTTGCTGCGTCGCTTCTTTGGTCCCTACAAGATTGTACGGCGCCTCAGTGACGTTACCTTCGAGGTTCTCCCAGAAGGCACACCAAGAAACTCTGGTCGGCTTCCTCAAACTGAAGTGGTTCATGTTCCTGGACTAAAACCATATTTTTCGCGCCGTGACTCGACCGTCGAGTGACTATACTACATTGACGACTTAGCGTCATTCATTTTGTTTTTGTTTCTTGTTCGTTTTTGTTGTGTCCTGTGTGTTTTTTTTTTGTTCCATATTTCACAGCAGCATGTTGTTATTTCGCGTTACGACACATTTCTTTCGTTTATATTGTAGCCCACATTTTTATATATATTTGTTTACCCTCATTACAGCATCGAGACAATGCTTCTTTAGGAGAGGGGGTAATGGCACATGCCGTCACATATGAGCCATCTGCTGTGGCACGTACACGCTTGGGGGTTGGAAGAAGAAGAGAACGTTCTTCTTTTTGGTCTGGTTCCGGTAAAGACGTGGACTTCTGGCTTTCTCTGTTGTTTCGCCCTCGACAATATCAACTATAAATCCACTCCAGATCCCCCACTTTAGCCGACGCCCAGTTCTCGCAACCGCGCGTTGGAAGACGGTTTCTTTCTTTGCTATTTTGCCAAGATGATTTATTCTTTTCGTATATCTATATGTTGGTTTGCTGCCTGCAGGTGGTTCCCATATCGTTGTTTATGGGTGCTATTTATTACCCGACGGCGCAACCCCTGGAATTCTGGCGCTTTGCCGCCATGCTGCTGTTCTCCATCCAGCTGTCTGGTGTTTCACAAGCCATTGCGCTCGCCGTGTCAGCGCTCTGCACCGTGCAGGTAAATGTTACATCTCTCTGCAGACGTACTTCTCCTTCTTGCATACTTCTTGCCTGTCATGCATAATCTATCTCAGTCTAATGAACGCCAACTAACAAATATAATGGCCAGAAGTCTCAGAATGTGCCTGGGTGTGCCCCATTCGATGTTGAACAAGCTTGTCATAGCATAAGAGAGGGAACCACCTATCTAGGCTCTTCGCGTGCGAGAAACGTGTCACCATTTTCTCCGTCTGGCACCGCAACATGAAAATAATTCGTTAGGAAGCAAGCTTATACAGAAGAGTGGCAGTATCTATGATACGGTGAGAGCACTACAGAGTAGAGCACTGCACGGGCCGATTTTTCCAGCCCGGGCCCGGCCCGGGCCCGTTTGTACGTTGGGCTGCCCGCCCGAGCCCGATCAAAACTTTTGTGGCGAGACCCGGCCCGGGCCCGGAAATAATCTACATTACCCGCCCGGCCCGGCCCGCCACCCCTTTACCTTAGGCCCGAGCCCGGCCCGAGCCCGGCCCGAAACTGGCCTGAACCCGGCCCGAGACCGAAAAATACATGTTTTTCACAGTTGAGACGCCCGAGAATAACTCGCTGCACATTACATGCGCACCACCAGAAAGCCCGAGCCCGGCACGGGCCCGCGTAAAAAAACCCTAGCCCGGCCCGGGCCCGGGTCAAAAAGCACACGCCGTGCCCGAGCCCGGCCCGAGCCCGTGAAAAAACTGCTCTACCCGTCCGGGCCGGGCTCGGGCTTTCGGGTAAGCCCGAGCCCGTGCAGTGCTCTACTACAGAGTTAATTTCCCCAAGAATCCCGTACTACATGGCCAGACATTAACCCTTGGAGGCTGACGGCGCCTTCAGTGTTGCTGAACGTTCCTGATGTAGAAAAGAAATTTTCAACTCATCCATTGGAGGCAAAATTTCTGTCTCTACTGCTTATGAGTCGACAGCAGGAAGACCACACGTTTGTCTTCACAGATGCATCAATGAGAGAAGTCAGTTCAACTGCTGCATTTTATACCCCAGCATGTGAAGTTAAGATCACTTACCATCTCCCTTACAAAATATCATCCAAATCAGCAGAACCGTTTGGAATATTACAAGCTACAACATTTGTGGCTAAACGCAGTAAAAATTAGGTAATCTACTCTGCCTCCAAGGAAGCCCTGGATATAATATTACAATGCTATTTTCATGGTGACGCCCCATCCTTTGCTATTAATTAAGAAAGTATTGACCCTTGCTCCAGTCATCAGATCCGCTTGCAATGAATACCAAGCCACATTGGAATAACGGGAAATGAAGTCGCGGAGAAAATGGCTGCTACGGTGCATGATTTGATTAAACTCACACTTATACCATTCGCTGTATTCGACGCCAAAACAGCCCTTCAGGAACTGAGACGCAAATTATCAAGGACCATCTGGTTAGATGAGTGGACAAAATCATCATTCTAGTATACTATTCACCTCATATTAAGCTTTTCGCCAAGCTTCAAGATGGAACTATATTTAGATACACTCTTGCACTGCTTACGTCTCGATGTGACGTACACATCCCGTTTTTTATGTCGCTTACGGGTTTTTTGTATCGCTTACTTTATGTCGACACCTGGGAGCCTGTGTAGAATGTTACCTCATCGAAAGTCCACAATTCGACCAACCTCGAGAAAAAAATCGAGATTGTCTGCACGTCTTAGATAGACGACCATTTTCTGCGGAAAAAAATTCTCGGTCCCTGGTCTTGTCCCTATAAACAACAACAAAAAAAGCTGTAAATGTCTTGCGTGAAACTCTTGTGGACAGTGATATCATTAGTTCCTAGTGAATAGTGGAATTAAGTGACATAAATTATGCCTCGCAACGTCATGATGACTGACTTTGTCATACCATTTGACATTTTGTGGCTTTGGCGCGCTTTTATTGCACCACAAACTTCTTTTACGCTCTGATTTTAACTGATGTATTTAATCATGAGCTGAGCAATTGTGCTTGTCACAGGTCACACGCCGACTCTGTATTGTGCATGCATAGATTTACAGTTTATATCAAGACATTTGCATATTTATAGAGTGAGGCTAGGAAGTTTCACTCTGTGCGACTGCGAAAGCTTTTGGCAATTTATTTTTATTTTTCTATTTATTCTGTAGTCTCGTGTGTTTTTAATGTGTGTGTTTGTTAGTTATGATATTGGGACAGCGGGCTCATCAGCAGTCAAACTTTGCTTACAAAATTAATAAACGACAACGCTTACCCTTACGTTGAAATCAATCAATCAATCAATCAATCAATTTGGCGCCACATGGCGTCATACTTAGAGTCACCTGATACAACATCGTAATTGTTGAAAAGTAAGCTGGAAAGAAATATTCGAAGAGCGCTGTTGCAAACAAACTGCTCGTCATGAATGTAGGCAACGCGATAAGCACAAAAGAATTGACATTGAATCATTTTTAGTCGAAGTGCACAGCGGCTTCGCTTAAACAAACGGTCGTACGTACAGAACAAGCAAAACGCATAAGTAAATAAGAAGGGACAGGAATTTATATCCACGAGAATGCACCAGTTCGGCCTTTTCCACGGCGTAACCTAACCCCCGATCGGAATTTTTTACTAGTGAAATACACAAAAATGTTAGAAGAAAAACTAGTTGTGCCTGTTGCTAATAGCTAAATCTGTATAGTCCCCAATTAGCCGCAAAGATGTGCTTTAGAAACGTAAAAACGAAGTCGGCGTGACTGAACATAGTTTAACGACAATGGGCCTGTATGATGATAAGAATAAGACCGCGAGCGCCGCTGCTTCACAACCTAAACTGTATGTATACGCAATTTTATGAGAGTGCTTGTACCTTTGAGATGGCGTTTTATAGCGATACGCTTCTTTTGAAAAATATGTAGGCTACATTGTTTGCATGCCAGAACCGACTCTGCAGGGTGATTTCGATGTGCCATTACATCCGAAACATTACGGGATTCTGACGCATAAGTAACTGTAGTGCGCCCCATCTATATATTATTAGAGCTGCAAAAGGGCTTCACCGCCACACAAGCAAGAAGAAATTGCTTTCACCTGTGTAGTGGCCTTGTATTTACGAAAAACGCTTACACCGACAACTGTGCATGCGACACAAACGAATGCCAACTTCAGAAGCAACATAAATTAGCTCAACGTGGTAACGTTGATGGCATGCTGTCAGAAGCCATCAGAATAACAGCCCAGTTGTTTTTAGACACTCACAATTCTAAGAGAAATTTCACAAGGCTTCAAAATTCGTCTTGACTATAGGGTAAAGGTTACCTCACACTACCGAAGACACACACAGTATTTGGAAATAAGGCGTGCTTATGTTGTTTTTCTGTGTTTTTACCCACAGTCAGCGGCAGCAGTGGCGTTTCCCATCGTGTCTCCGGCGTTCATGTTCTGTGGTGCTTTCGCGCCTCGCCAGATGCTGAAGCCGTACGTGAGCTGGCTAACAGAGGTGTCATTTGTCAACCACGCGTACAACGGTCTCCTGGTCTCGGCCTACGGCTATGGTCGTGCCAAGCTTCCGTGTGACGACTTCATATGCGTGTACGATGACCCTGCCGAGCTGCTCAAGATCACCGGGACGGGAGGAGACAGGACAATCCACGAGTTCTGGCTCATTCTCGTTGCGATGGAGGCTGCCATTCGCATCCTCGGATTCTTTCTACTCAGGTTCAGGCTCTCAAGAAAAACATGACCGTGCGCCCTGTTAGCGAGCAATTCTCGCCAAATTTGGATAAACTGTGAGTGCGTGCGGTTCTTTCACGGTTGACGAGAGCAAGCGCGAGTGGCCTGCTCTCACTGTCAGAGCAATGGAGAATGCCGCTAGTCCGAAATACCCTAGTCAACACAGGTGACCAGCTGCAGCCCTACCGACTGGGTGCACGCTCTCGGCGGCGTGCTATTCGCGGAGTGATGAAGGGGACATTAGATGAAAGCGACGTCAACGTAATGCATCTTGTTGTCATCTGTACAGCCTTCCATACCAATGCCCCTTTACTTCTGCCTATATGTTCTCTTCTGACCACTTCGTATTACTCGTTAAAACAGCGCGCTAGCAAGGACAGGCTATCGGACAATGTTTACTCTCTACCTTGCTTCGAAGCCATAAATGATGCCTCAAGCGAACCAGAACATGTGTGGCTTGTGTTTAAAGAAATCGGCTCAACGGTTGGCCCAAGCAACGCGTTTCCAGGTTTTATATGCATATGAAGAGTAAAATTGGAATATGTGCTCAAGTAAGATCATTTAGGCATGGACCTTATATTTCAGCACATTTTATAGGCCTGCATATTCTCTGCTCTCCTGTTTAATGGGATGGTAATCTTTCAAAGAAAAACCGAAGAGGCAGAGCTGCATAAATAGATGGCAGGAAAATGTCTAGAACCAAGGCCATGGTTAACGTCGGCCCACAACTTGAAGTCTGGCGAGCTTGATGTCATCAGCGGCAGTAGTAGCATGGTATCACAGATGGCAGAACACAAGAACAAAGAAGGAACAATGCAGGGTGCCTATTTTCAGATGACAGGTTTGTGTTAGTGTTATGACTGTTTGTATCATATTTACTACACATCACCGGGAGCACCATGTCAGGCGATCAGCCAGGCTAACATCTCTTGCTTCATTGAACTCAGCATGGTTGCGATAACATAAAGCTATTGCATTCTGAGGTTGTTCCATTCTCCAGATGTCAAATTTATGCGATCATCTACGTGAGCGTGGGCGGGTACCCTCAACGTTTCTTGAACAGCCCAATCAAAAGCTCCCCTCGTTTAAGGAAGGTCCCTTTTGTTTGTTCTTAAAGCAAATAGCATTGCCTACCATGACAGTTTTTTGTTTTGTTATGTAACCGAGAGACTAGAGGCGAGGAAGGCGCAGAGGAGGGAAGGGCGAGCGGAGTTAAAGCATGTCACCGGCGGGTACTGGTTCAGCCAGCGTCTCCGATTGGCCCTCTTTCCTTTGTTCAGCCTACGGTGGCTCCTCATCAATCACGGCGGTGTGCAACAGGGCGCTAAAAATGGCGCCAAAATGGATCCTCAGCGAAAGAGAGTTGGCAGAGCGACGTTCTCTACGCACCATCAAGGCTCAACAACGTTATGCTGCCAAGAGGAGTGCGCAACTGCAGCAACGACTGGACCATATGAGGGAGCTCAGTGCTCAGCGCCACGAAACGAAGCGTCAGAAGTTATTTTCGACTGCTACTGCTAACAAGTACCTCGTGAAGTACTTCGTTATTGACGTGTGGCATGAGCTATGGTTACAGTCGGACAATCACTGTCGATAACCTAGAAAGAAATAAATTGACATCATTCGCTTCACCAAAATGTTTGCCTTTACTCGTCTAAAACATTACACAACGAATTCGTGTATGTATCATCAAAATTGACAGTCACTGAAGTATGCTTACGTGATTTGAATGTGAAAGCATGAGGACTTAATTGTCTAAGTTGTCACCTTAAATTAAAACCACCTTGATCCACCTAGCTTACCAACGTTAATCCACCTTAATCCACCTTAATCCACTTTACACGACCTTAATCTACTTTATACTACCGTAATCCACTTTAATCCGCCTCAATCCCATTTTGGGAATGGGCCAGGTGCGACGCCGTAGCTGTTCACTGTGGGATTTCACAGTGTGAGCTGCACCAGGTCCAGCGCCGGGAACATGACGCCATCACTTGGTCACGGGGGTTTTGGTACCATCGGATGACAACAACGGACAGCGGATTTTCCGCTTCATGAGGCATAATATAATGCTTTCGCATTAAAGACTGAAGCAAGATGTCTTCGGAGTCTTTCTTGTACATCTGTTGCATTTCAGTGGTCACGGACATTCACAGACCATTCAGTGCGATAAGAAAGCTTTTCGGGTACTCTGATAATAGTCATCGATGGTTTCTGCGTGATTTTGGTTTTAGATTGGCAATACAGCAACCTTATTTTGGACAGAAACGTTTTATAACATTTCAATACAATAGTGGTTCCAATACATTTCGAAAGAAGCGCAAGTACTCCGATTGTTCAAGCCGCGGATGCATATGCGTTGACTCCGCATCCAATATATGTCGTTCAACGCCCGCGAGATGGACGACTCTACGAGCCAGCGTTTTCCTTGCCTTTAGCACTGCGAGACGAATGAGGTCACGGCTACCGAGATGTACTTCGATTATCGTATTAGCTGCAACCAAGCGGGAAACTACGAAAGAGTAGAACAAGGTGAGCGACACCGTTTTACTTCTTTGAGCGTATATGCATAGGCTAAATACGTGTGGGGTGTTTCACACAGAGTATACTTTAATTTTCGCCTGTTCTATTTCGAACTTCATTTTTATTATATGCAAAGAATAGTCATGCAAAAGCCCGAGGAGGGTGAAAGTAAAGTAGCAGCTTGTTTTATTGTATGCGGTTTAGGTGAACTTACGGTTTAACTTACGCGTTAAAAAATTTGGAGGACGCTTCGCTTTTAAGAGTGGAACGCGATAGTATTCAAAGATCCCTGACTGATTCCCACGGTTGCCGAAGAGTGCAGCTTATGCAACCATAATGGTTACTGGCGAGCTTTCTGGTAGAAACGCAGCCTCTTGCGTGGGCCGATCCCGGAAATAGTGCACAACCGCGCCAAAGAAATTGCATCATTTTTCCAGGTTCTCGTGTTTGTTTCGCACTTTTAATATTTCAGTCTGAGAAGATTTAACATAAAAGGCATACGCTGTGGGTGTTTTGTTTCATGACATTTGCTTGTGGATTGTCATTCTCAAAATTCTGAGGAATTGCTTTTTCAAGAATGTGAGACAAGGTATGAGCAACATTAGTGATAGAATGGTGTGGAAATATAACCCGCATATACCGCACGTCATATATGAAGGCGTGATATATGCATGTACCTAAATATATTCGGAGGGCCTACATGGTTGGGGATGATTTTCTCCGCCGCCCGCCGACACCGCACGCCCGTTGCCGATGCCGGATTTTCTGCGACACGGGGGCCTTAACGCTATCGCGTTAGAAGTTGGTGTCCGATGAATGACATTACGTGAGGCACTGCACATACAGCAGTACATCAGTCATTCAAGTGCAATACACGTACACGCGCCAAAAAGGAAAATAATAACATAATCTTCAAATAGTGTTTTTCATTTATCCTTGGCGAGTGCACGTTTTTTACAGCAGCATGTTTCCTCACCAGACGAGTTTTCTCCAAGCGCTTGCCTATATCAATCGTTCAATTAGCATTGCTGTTATGCTTATACATTGTTGCCGTTATGCTTTACCTTGCCGCAGTGACACCCTAATATTGTATTGTACATTGTATAAGCTTGTTCAGCATTGCATAATGCTTTGGATTAATGACATTGTACAGCGAAACTGTATTATTGCAATAGATGTGCACTGGAAAGCTCTGGTGGCCCGCTTTGCATGTTCGAGATGTAATAAACGTGCACGTCCGCGTATGCGCATTCGCGCACTCACAAAGACCGAGCGAAGTGAATCGCCCCATCGTTCGCCAGCGCACCACGCTAAAGTGCGATTATCTCGCAATTTTCTTTGCCAATTCGTCACGCAGTCAACGCATACGCTTGCATAGTATGTGAACATGGCGTCGAGATTGAACTGTGGAAACAAAAGTTGTCGCAGTTTCACCTGATAGGCGAAGCATCAATTGCGATAGCAAATTTGAAGAGAGCTATATACGGAGTAATGATAGCAGCTTTATCAGCTGTATAAACTTGGACATGCAGCAGCACCGGCAACACGCAGAACTGTTGTCGACGCCGCCGGCGTTTTTCCCGCGTTCGCTCAAAATGCGTGCGGCGTTGGTGACTGTTGCCGGAGCCTCTGATATAAATAGGCGCTTGGTGCCGCAGCTACACGTCGCCTCTCTTCCCTGCCCCCCCCCACAGCCTTTCGCGCGTCGGAAGAAGGTACGTTTACTCTACATATATGGTGTTGTAGAGCCCAATCAGCGGGGGAACATCAAGGAACGCTGGCTGAGCTCGGAGAGGGAGCGCTCAGTCACTCCCGGAGGGTCCAAGTCCAGGTCGAGACCGGAGTCTAAGGGGAGATCCAGCTCCCCAGAGGCGAGGCAACCACTACCGCCTCAGCAAAAGCAGAAGAAACTGAAACAAGCTAACAAAGAAATCGAGGTGAGCTGGGCAAAGGTGGCCTCCCAACCCAAACCAGACAACACACTTTCTGCCGAACTAGCGCAGCTAAGGAAAGAGTTAGAAATCACAAGAGTCAGATTAGGCGACTTGGAGAGAGAAAACAGGCAGCTTAAAAAGCAGGTACAAACACCCGCGTTTCAACAGTCACCCCCTAAATCAAACAACACAACGACGGTGAGCAATAGCACTGCCAAGCCCGCACATCAGACACCAGTCACGGAGGAAACAGTAAAAGACCTGGTAGACACGATAATCCCCCGCATCACAGAATACATTGATCGGAAATTCGCCGAGCAAGAAGAAAAGATGGAAAAGAGAACAAACGCCATACAAATTGAGTGCAGGCAGCTAATAAGAAAGCAAACAACGGGCACTACTATTAGAGAGAGGGCAGAAAAGTCCTATAATAGGCCCGGACTGCACACCTTCGGACAGGACCCCTCAGTCAGTCATGGCTAGACGCCACAGGGGCCTTGGGGAAACCACAGAGGTCTGGCAGTGGAACTGCAGAGGGTTCCGGCGTAAAAAGGGATTGCTGGAGCAGCTGGTTAAGTCCCAACAGACGCCGCCGGCCGCAATAGCACTCCAAGAAGTGGGCACTGTACCAAGTTTGCAGGGCTATGAAGCATTTACTGCTTCGGAAGAGCACAGGGTAGCAACGCTAATACACAAATCCGTAACGGTAATCAAACACGATACTGGTGTCGATACGAACATCTCCCACATATTAGTAGAAATTCTCTGTAAGGGCCCAGGACGGCATGGTGTTTTTCTCCTAAACATCTATAGCCCCCCCCGCCAAAGGACAGCGGATTTTACCGGCATAATAGAAGGAGCGCTTCGAAAAGCGGACACCAAACCGCTACTAATCGCCGGGGATTTCAATGCAAGGGACCGGGCATGGGGTTACCCCACCCAAGACGTCAAGGGAAGACAGATAGTACAACTTATGGACAAGTGGGACCTACAACTACTCACGGACCCCACAATCCCTACAAGGATAGGGAATAGCGTACAGGCAGACACTAGTCCCGATCTAACAATGGGAAGAAATCTCGTTGGCGCAGTGTGGCTGAACACTCTCAACAACCTGGGGAGTGATCACTACATACTCAGCATCTCTTTTAAAACCCGCAAAATTAGAAGGCAAATTGGTACCGCTGAAGTCACGGATTGGCACGCATACAGGGAACGCACAACAGATGCGGATCTCGACATGGGAACTTTGGACAAATGGTGTGACGACCTCCGCAGCCACAAAAATATGGTCACCAAAAAGGTGGCCACCACAGAGGAAGCTCCAGGCGTCGATCCGCATCTGCTCCACCTATGGGAAGCCTGCAGAGGGCTCACCAAACGGTGGAAGAGGCAAAAACTAAATAGGAAACTCAAAATCCGCATTGCTGAAATCACCAAGGAGGCAGAGGACTATGCCCTAGAATTGGCTGAAAGCAATTGGAAGAAATTTTGCGACAGTCTGGACGGAACGCTGAGTACGAGCAAAACATGGCGAATACTCAGTGCCATCACAGACCCGACCAAAACTAAGGGCGAAAACAATAAGGCGTTAGAACGCCTGCTCCATACGTACGCAGGCACGGAGGAGAAATTCCTGGCCGAGGTGGAGGAGAAATGTTTTGGAGGAGATATGGCCCCGCGCCCCTACGACGCAGAATATCAAGGAAAGCCCAACCATGCGTTGGACGCCCCCATTAGCGAATTCGAGGTCCGCGCAGCCATCGGGTGCATGACAAAGAATACGGCAGCGGGAGCGGACAAAATCACCAACGCAATGATCAGAAATATGAGCGACTGCTCGATCACGGCCTTTACAAAATTCATTAACGAGCACTGGGCACTTGGCACCATCCCGCAACAGTGGAAACATGCCCAGGTAATTCTAATCCCAAAGCCCGGTAAGAAACTGGAAGTAGCAAACCTGCGCCCAATCTCCCTCACGTCATGCCTAGGCAAATTGTATGAGAGGGTGATAAACAAACGGCTGCAGGACCATCTCGAAAACAATGACCTAATGCCGCACAACGTCTTTGGCTTCAGGCCCCACCTCTCAGCTCAGGACGTCCTGCTCCAGCTGAAAGAGGAGGTGCTGATACAACCCGCAGCAGGATGCGAGCACGTAGTTATGGCTGTCGACATAAAAGGCGCCTTTGACAACGTGAGCCATCAGGGGATCCTGGACGGCCTCACCGACACAAAATGCGGGGAAAGAATCTACAAATACGTTAGGGCATTTCTAAGTAATCGCACGGCTGAAATCAAGATCGGCACCCTACAATCGCGACTAATACAAGTGCCACATCGCGGAACACCACAAGGAGCAGTAATCTCTCCAACCCTCTTCAATGTAGCCATGCTAGGCCTAGCTAGGACACTCCAGGACCAGCCGCATATACGGTCCGCTATGTATGCGGACGACATCACGGTCTGGACTACCACAGGCTCGCTGGGGCAAAAGGAAGAGAGACTGCAGGAAGCCGCAAGCATCATCGAGGCATACGTAGTGGAACGCGGCATGCAATGCGCCCCACAAAAATCAGAGTTAATTAGAATATGGAAAGGCAAGGGCAACCAATCGGTCCCAGCGGATATGCAACACAAATTAGAGGTACACTTGGCTGGGAAAAAGATAGAGGAGAAAACCACCATCCGCATCCTGGGCATGTGGGTTCAGTCAAACCAAAGATGCACCGTCAACCTCCACCGCATTCAGACATCCGTAAAACAGGTGTCTAGAATGATCAGAAGGGTCACTAGTACAAAGGTTGGCATGAGAGAAAACGACACAATTCGTCTCGTCAAAAGTCTTATCGAAAGTAGAATGCTATACAGTCTTCCTTACTACAACTTGCTAAAGACTGAGATAGACTCCATAGAAACCTGTCTGCGGGGAGCTTACAAAACGGCTCTGCAGCTTTCCCAAACGACCTCAACGGAACTCCTTATGGCCCTTGGGGTCTCGAATACTTTCGACGAACTCATGGAGGCACAGCTCAATGTACAAAAGTTAAGGCTCACCCAGACAGCAACGGGACGAGACACCCTGCGCAGACTGGGCTTCCGAGACTGCACGAAACTCCATAACAGACAGGCGGACCTCACAACCGCCCAGAGAGAAAAAATCACGGTTTCTCCAGTCCCACAAGGGATGGACCCTGTCCTAAACCCGGGACGCAGAGAAGCTAGGGCTAAGCACTACAAGAAAACATATGAGGGCCGGAATAACACATACTACACTGACGCCACAGTACACAGAACACGTACACCATGGTTTGCAGCCACAGTGATAAATAGCAGTTACAAAGAAGTCACGAGTACCACAGCGCGGGCCCACAATATCTGCGAGGCCGAGGAGATAGCCATCGCTATGGCTATTGCAGCGCACGCAAACACAAACGAGGTAGGCCACATCTTGACGGACTCCATGCAGGCGTGTAGAAACTACCGAAACGGTAGGGTCTGCGTGGCAGCCGCCAAGATAATAAATGAACACAAGGACCTTGGCGCAATCAAACTCATCTGGATACCAGGTCATACTGGCATAGGGGGAAATGAACTCGCCCACATGGTGGCCACTGCGCACGCAACATACCAGTGCCACCGCGACAGTGAGGCGAGCATCAAACCCGAACCGGTAGACTGGAGCCGATCGGCAATCCTCGAATATTACAGGAGAGCTCGAATGAAATTCGCCCCACCCCATCGGAAACTAAGCAAAACGGAACAAGTCACTTGGAGAAGGTTGCAAACTAAAACTTACCCGCACCTGCATCTCCTACACAAAATAGATAAACAGAGGTATCCAGATGAGTGCCCGTGGTGCGGGGCCGAGCCCACGCTGGACCACATCACGTGGGAATGCGCCAAGGCTCCTCAAGACAACATTCACGAAACCACAACGCGAGAGGGATGGGAGGCCCTGCTCTCCAGCTCGGAGGAGGCGGCCCAGAGAGCTGCCACACTCCAGGCCAGCCGCAGAGCACACGCCAGCGGAGCCCTAGAATAGGGGCCCCGACCAACCTGAAGACCGCTCGTCCTATATTTTTTACAATAAATGTTTTCTACTACTACTAGAGCAAACGCGCCTTCTTCCGATGCGCGAAAGGCCGTCGGGGGGAGGGGGAGGGAAGGGAGGCGACGTTTAGCTGCGGCACCAAGTGCCTATTTATATAAGAGGCTCCGGCAACAGTCACCAACGCCGCACGCATTTTGAGCGAACGCGGGCAAAACGCCGATGGCGTCGACAACAGTTCTGCGTGTTGCCGATGCTGCTGCATGTCCAAGTTTATACAGCTGATAAAGCTAATATCATTACTCCGTATAGCTCTGGCGCTGAGCCGTGCTCCCTCAAGGGCTGCAGAAGATAGCGCCAACCTTTCCCTTTCCCTCAAGAACCACTTATCATCACTCCGTATAGCTCTCTACAAGTTTGCTATCGCAATTGATGCTTGGCCTTTCAGGTGAAACTGCGACAACCTTTTATTAGGTTCCGCCGTCTGCAATCTTGAGACGCCGACTGCGCCTGCACACTGTAAACCAAAAAGTACGAACACATGCTTTCGATACTATCGGTGTCAATCATTAGAAATCCTACTATGGATGCCAAGTTCTTTTAAGGATGCGAGATACGGAGCAGTACTAGCAGAATTCTCGGTTAATCGCTTTCGGGGATGCACTTTCAGTTTTTCGTGATGTTATGTCCAGGGCAACGCCTCACGAGGAGCAACGCGCACAGCGCGAAGCACTCAAGAACTACGTGACGTGAAAATAACGCTGATGGAAGACGTGTTGTTCATTTCGTCGCGCCTGTTTCCGCTGGCCAAGCCAAACAATGCGCAACAAAAGAGATACCCCTGGAAGTGCACACGTGGCCTGGAATGGAGGGGCGCAGATTGTGCTTCAGTGTTGGTAACATAGCGAAAAATTCGCTACACTTTGCGAGATTTGAGGGCACTTTAACGACAACTGCTGCTGCTTCTGTGCTGATCAACGGCATATAGTTTGGAAGGTCACGCGCAAGTTGCACTAGTTGATGAGCGACGCTTCTGCGCGAGTTCGTGACAAGTCATGTTTTGTTTGACAGTAGAACTCTTCTTTCGAGGCACGTTTGGTAAGTTGCATTCATTATTATTCATTTCTCTGAGAATACTTTGGAACAACTTTCAGTTTTAGGAACGTTCTGTTAGGCAGAGGGAAGTGTTGGTCTCTTCTGATCGTGGTAGAGGCAGATAAATTTTCGAGTTAATTTGATGTGGAATTTAGAATGCCGAAATTACAAGCTATCGCAGCGGAGGGTGGCGAAGATACTGTTGTAGTTTTTAAGGGCAACAGAGAGAGAGAGAAACGAGAAGGGAAAGGTAGGGAGGTTAACCAAGCACGTGCCCGGTTGGCTACCCTACGCTTGAGGAGAGGGAAAGGGTAAGAATAGATAAGGAGCGAGAATATAAAAAATAATAACGAGTCAGTCATTCACACAGTCAGTCACAGAGGAAGGTCCACTGTCACAGGCGCTCATACAGTCCAGTGTCCTTCAATAAGTGAAGAAGAGCTTTTGTGGCCTTTCGCATGCAAGAATGTGCAGGCCATGGTCCCAGAATATTTTCCTCTGAGAGCACTTTGCTATCTAACATGCTGAGTTGAGCTTGAAGAATCCGTCGTTGAGCGTCAAAAGCTGGGCAATGACACAAAAGGTGCTCTGGCGTCTCATCTCACCCACACGAATTGCATGCCGCACTGAAGGGCAACAGACTTGTACAAGCGGCTGTAGGCTGAACAGATGTTTATAGTGCTTGCTGCAAGTGCTACTGTGCTGTGCGGTGACAGTGACTGACTGCGATTGTGCATCTGTGCTCCTTTCTTTCTCTATCTCTACTTTCCTGTCACTTTACCTCCGCCTCCCCTCTCTCCCCAGCGTAGGGTAGCAAACCGAATCTGGTTAACCTCCCTGCCTTTACCCTTTCTCGTGTCTTTCTCTCTGCTTGCACTGCTCGAAACGAAGGGAGGGAGGGAGTGAGGGGTGTTGCTTGCTGCAGGCGTACTTAGCCTTGCAAAAGTTCCCGCAGGAAATGGGAGCGAGCTAATACACGTGTTTTCTTTTTTCCACAGGACTGCAGAAGCAGAACGTAGTAGGCGGGAAAACATGTCGCACATGATATCTGCACTGCGAGACTCGGACTCGGCGCCTTTATAACCCAGATAACGTGTTAGTGAGTACTTCAAAAGTGAATTTCCAAGTATGGCAGACCAATGAGCCCGAATTACGGCCTTAGTATTAAATTGGTTCTACAGTAACTTTTTCGTTCGAATTCACGACCCAGTGACTGATTTTTTTTTCACGGATATCTAATTAAGTACGCCTACGTGTCAATAATATCAGTCAAACTTGTCACTTCGAATAGTATTGAAAGCCTCATATTAGACACGGTGCGAATATGGAACAAGAGTCTCACCAGCTACATGACCTTGACGCTTCAGTGATTACGTGCGCCGCAGGCAACGTCCCTATGTCCCAAGAGTTTCTTGTACATCACTTAACAAAGTGCACGCAGCGTCCTTGCCCGGATCACCACACCCTCGAGAAGGCGGCTGAATAGTGTTAGAATGGAAACAAATATAAATCAAACGGCGAGACAAATGGTTCGCAGATGGCTTTATA